>NW_027469925.1:0-53011 GCF_051020765.1 Lasioglossum baleicum | reverse complement strand
AAACAAAAATTGATAACGTTTGCAAACGGTTTGACGCTATAGGTTAGCATTAGAACTGAGAATTAAGGTGTCTATTCACAACATTGTTCAGCATATTTACTCCCGGAATATCTGGTTTGACAATTGGAATCACAGGATAGGTGAAGCTATTGACTTAACCGTTCGAGTCACGAGGCAGATGGTAGCATTCTCGAACAACTTGACTCACGATTTTAAATACTTATACATGAAAATGTGATGTCGGTCTGCTAGAATATCCACTAATTTTTTTCCGTGAATATTAAGCCGGGCACTCACTACAGCTGGATATGCTGCTCGGATGGAAAGGCCATCGGAAAAGTGCTTGACTTTATATAAATAGGTAAAGTTTTACAACGGTTCGATGCTCTACTTTAATATTAGAACAAGGAATTATGGTGTCTATTGCAAATCCTGTCCAGCGGATTTACTCCCGGATTACATGGTTCTGCCCTTGGGGCCACTGGAAATGTGAAGCTATTAACTTTTCCGTTCGGCCCTTAAAGGGGGTGGTTACGTTCTCGATCGGTTTATCCATCGATATTCCAATTCATACACGAATTTACGGTGCAGACACTAAAATGTATACTAATGTGTGTCTTTAAACACGGAGTTATGTCCACATGACTTCATACCAATTGGTAATGCTCTCCGAAGGTTTAACTCCCTCCTTCAATATTCATATTGCGAATTAATGTCTCCATTGCCAATACGGATTAACGGATTTACTTTCGGAATAGCTGGTATAACTCTAGGAATCACAGGTTAGGTAAAGCTTATGACTTAGCCAGTCGTCTCTCACTGAAGGTGGTAACGTTCTCGATCGCTTTGACACCCGGTGTTGAAAATTATTCACAAGCATGAAGTGTTCATTCGCTAACATGTGTACCAATTTGTTTCAGTGCACATTGAGCAGGACACTAGCTACAGCGAGGTCGGTTCTCGGAAGGTATGGTATTCGGTAAAAGGAATGACGTTATACTGATTGGTACTGTTCTCTGTCGGTTTGACTCTCCTCATTAGTATTCATACAGCGTATTAATGTGTCCGTTGCCAATTAACTTCAGAGGACTTACTCACGGGATTCCTGATTTGACTCTTAGAATCACTGGAAGGGTGTTGGTCGTGATGTTGCCGTTCGATTCAAAAAGAGTGTGGTAATATTCTCGAACGGTTTGACCCTGGATCTTCTACTTCTTACATGAAGTTACGGCTCCCGTCGCTGAAATGAATACTAATTTTTCTCTGCGATCACGAACTTATACTCTCAATGAAGGGGCAGAGGTTCTCGGAAGGAAAGGCCATCGGTAATGAGTTTGACTTTACACCAATTGGTAACGCTTTCGAATGGCTTGACGCTCTTCTGTAATATACAAACCGTAGATTATGATGTCTACTGTCAAACCTTTCAGCGTACTTATTCCGAGAATACCTGGTTCGATTCTCCGGGTCACAGGGTAAGTGAAGCTATACACTCACCCGTTCGTCTCTCACAGGAGGTGGTAACGTTCTCGAACTGTTTGACACACAATCTTCTAATTTATTCCAGGAATTAAGGTGTCGATCACGAAAATTTAAATTAATTTCATGCTCTGAACACGATGTTATACTCCCGATCCAGCGGGCTAAGTTCGGGAAACGTATGGTCTTCGGTAAAATGTTTGACTTTATACGAATAATTAACGTTCTAAAACGGTTTCACGATTTACGTTAATATTCAAACCGCGGATTATGGTGTCCATTGCCGTTAGTCTACATCGAATTTACACCAGGAATACCTGGCATGACTCTCGGAATTACAGGATTGGTGAAGCTATTGGTTAAGCGCTTCGTCTCCTGCAGAACGTGGCAACGTTGGCGAGCGAATTGACACTCGATCTTCTAATTCATACATGAAATTGTGATGCTCATCAGTAAAATGTATACTAATATACTTCACTGAAAACGAAGTTATACTCCCGATACGGCGGCGCAGCTTCTCTGGCGGTAAAGTTTTCGGTAAAATGAATAATTTTATACGATTCGGTTATGTCCTTCAACGTTTTAACTCACTACATTAATAATCATGCCGTGAGTTATTGTGTCACTTGCCATTACTCTTGTGCGAATCTCCTCCCGGATTACATGATTTGGCTCGCAGAATCGCAGGATAGGCAAAGGTCATTGACATAGCTCCTCGATTCTGATAGACGGTGGTTATGTTCTCGAACGGTTTAACCATCGATATTCTAATTCATACACGAATCTAAGGTACCGTCACTGAAATGATGTCGAATACCTTTCTCTGATCTCGAAGGTATGCTATCGATGGAACGGGTGTGGTTCGCGTAAGTTACCGCCATCGGTAGAACGTTTAACTTTGTTATTAAAACTGTGAATTAAGATGACTATTGCCAATACTGTTCAGCGGATTTACTCCAGGAATATCTTGTTTGACTTTCTGGGTCACAGGATGTATGAAGCAACTGACTTAGCCGTTTGAATCTCAAAGAAGATTCACACCTGTCTGACGGTTTGACCCTCTATCTTCTAATTCATGCATGAAATGAAGATACCCATCACTAATATGTGTACTAGTTCGCGCCTCTGAACACGGTGATGTACTCTCGAACCGGAGGGTTATTTTCTCGGACGGTAAGGCATTCGATAAAACGATTGACCCTATGGCAATTAGTAGCGTTCTCGCATGGTGTGACGGTCTATTTTAATATTCACTCTGCGAATTATGGTATCTGTTCGCAATACTGTGCAGCATATTTGCTCTCGGAATACCTGGTTTGACTCTCAGAATCACAGGAAAGGTGAAGATATTGACTTAGCCGTTCGTCTGTCACAGTAGGAGGCAACGTTCTCTAGCGGTTTGACCTTCGATCCTGCAATTCATACATGAGGATAAGGAGGCCGTCAGTGAAATGGATACTAATTTCATACTCCGAACTCGAACTTATTCCTTCGATAAAGGCGATAAGGTTCTCGGAAGGTAAGGCCATCAGTGAAACGTTTCACTTTACACCAATTAGTAATGCTCTCAAACGGTTGACGGCCTACTGTAATATTCAAGCCTGAATACAGCCGTCTATTGCCAAAGCACATCAGCGGATTTACGCTCGTATTACCTGCTCTGGATTTCGGGAATACAGGATAGGTGGTGCTACTGACATATGCGTTCGACACTGAAAGAGGGTGGTAACGTTCTCCAACGGTTTGACCATCGATTTTCTAATTCGTACATGAAGTTAACGAACCCGTCACTGAAATGAAATCTAATTTGATTCTCTGAACATGAAGTTATACCCACCATACTGATGGTTATGTTCTAGGAAGTTAAGGTATCCGTTAAAGAGTACGACGTTATAACAATAGGTAGCAATCTAAAACGGTTTGACGATCTACATTAATGCTCATACTGAGAATAAAGGTGTCTATTGCCAATACTGTTCAGCAGATTTACTCCTGTATTACCAGGATTGACTCTCGGAATCACAACTATAGGCGAAGCTATTGACTCAGCCGTTCTACTTTCAAAGAAGGTGGTACCTTTCTGGTAGGGTATTGCCAATAGATACCTTAATTCAGGGTTTGAATAGTAAAGTAGAACATGAAACCGTTTGAGAACGTTACCTGTTTCTATAAAGTCAAGCGTCATACCGAAGGCCTTACATTCCAAGAGCCTGACCCGCTGCAACGAGAGGATAAATGCGTTTCCACAGAAAGAAATTATATTTCATTTGAGTGACGGGCACCTTAACTTCGAGTATGAATTAGAATATCGACAGACAAATCGTTACAGAACGACACACCTTCTTCGTGAGCCGAGCGGCTAATTCAATAGCTACACCTATTCTGGGATGCCGAAGGTCAAACAAGGTATTCCGGAAGAAAATCCGCTGAACAGAAATGGCAATAAATACCTTAATGCACGGTACGAACATTAAATCAGGCCATGAAGCCGCTGTAGAATACTACCTATTCGTGTAGGGTTAAATCTCTCGCAGAGTGCATTACACTCCAAAATAGTGACAGGCTGTTTCGAGAGTATAACAATGTGTTCAGAGGTACGATCTAGCATATCTTTTAGTGACGAGCACATTAATTTCATTCGTGAATTGAATGATCGCGGTCTAAGCGCTCCAGAGCGTTACCACCATCTGTGAGGGACAACCGGCTAAATCACTAGCTTCATCCCTCCTGTCATTTTGGGTGCAAGTCCGCTGAAGAGTTATAGCAATAGACACCTTATCTCACGGTTTGAATATTACAGTTGAGTGCCAAAACATTTGAGAGCGTTACCAATTGGTATAATATAAAATTCTTTACCGAAGGTACTACGTCCACGAAATCACCTGCCTCATCGAAAATATTACTTCGTGTTCAGAGAAAGAAGTTACTATTCATTTTAGTGACGGGCACGTCAATTTCATGTTTAAATTAGATGATGGACATTCAAACCATTCGAGATCGATACCACCTTTGTTGCGACTCGAACGGCTACGTCAGTAGGTTCTCCTATCCTGTGATTCCGAAAGTCACACCAGGTATTCCGGGAGCACATCCGCTGGACAATAATGACAATAATCAGCTTATTTCACGGTGCGAATATGAAGGAAGAGCGTCAGACGGTTATAGAGCTTCAGCTTTTAGTTTCAAGTGGAACTTTTTACCGATGGCCATACCTTCCGAGAAGCCCAAACGCTGAAGCGAGTGTCTTGCTCAGTGTTCAAGGTAGCAAATTAGTAATATTTACTCCGGGAATAAATGGTTTGCCTCTTCGAATACTGGAATACGACAAGCTATGTACTTAGCCGTTCGTCTCTCAAAGAAGGTGGTAACGTTCTCGAACGGTTTGATCTTCGATCTTATAAATAATACTTGAAATTATGGTGCCCATCATTTAAATGAATACTAATGTGTTTCTCTGAACACAAATTTATACTCTCGATACGGAGGTTTACGTTTTCTGCAGGTATTGCTTTCGGTAAAAGGTTTAACTATATACAAATAGGTTACGCTCAAAAACGGTATGTCGGCCTGCTTTAATATTGATTCCGAGAATTACGGAGTCTATTGCCAATACGTTACGGGGAACATACTCCCAGAGTGCCTATTTTGTCTCTCGGTATCCTAGAATACGTGAAGCTATTAATTTAGCCGTTCGAATCCGAATGAATGTAGTAACGTTCTAGAGTAGTTTGACTCTCGATTTTAATATTCAGACACGAAAATAAGGTCTCCGTCAGCTATAATGACTACTATTTTGTTTCCGTGAGCATTGAGCAAGATACTCGCTAGTTCGGTGTTCGTTCTAGGTCGATAAGTTATTCGATAAAAGGTTTGACTTTATACCAGTTGGTAACGTACTTCAACGGTTTGACGCTGAACTTTAATATTCAAACAATGAATTAGTGTTCCTATTACCAATACTGATCAACGGGGTTCCTACCGGAATACCTTGCTTGACTCTCGTAATCACGGGATAGGTGAAACTACTGATTTAGGCGTTCGACTCTCAAAGACGTGGCAACGTTCTCGATCGTTTTGACCACGAACTTTGTAATTCATACGAGAAATTATGGTGTCCGTCACTAAAATGCATACTAATTTACTTTGGCGAACACGATGTTATACTCTCGATACAGCGGCTTATATTCACCGCAAGTAAGGATTTCGATAAAAGGTTTGACCCGATACAAATGGGAAACGATCTCAAATAGGTTACCGATCTACTTTAATATTCAAGCCCTAAAATATGGTGTCTAATGCCAAGAATGCTTTGCGGATTTTCTCCCGGAATACCTTGTTTGACTTGCTTGACAAATTTTAGATGAAGATATTGACTTAGGTGTTCAACACTCAAAAGAGGTGGTAAAGTTATCAAAGGACATGACGATCGATCTTCTTTCTCATACACGAAATTGAGGTGCCCGTCACTGGCCTGTAAACATGTTAGTTCGTCTAAACACGACGTTATACTCACGATACAGCAAGATAGGCTTTGGAGGGTGTGGTTTTATGTTATACTCTTGACTTTAAACCAATTTTAAACCTTCCCAGACGGATAGACGCTCTACATTAATAATCATACCGTGCATTTCGGTGTCTACTGCCAATACTGTTCAACATATTTAATCCCGCAATCGATGGTTTGACTCTCGGAATAACAGGATAGGTGAATCCATTGGATTTGCTGTGCGACTATCAAAAATGGCGGTAACGATGTGCACCTGTTTAACCATCGACCTTCTAATTCATAGATGAAATGAAGGTGCCCGTCCCTTAAATTTAAACTATTTTTCTTCCCTGAACACGAAGTTATACTCTCGATGAAGCGGGTGGGGTACGCGGAAGCCAAGGCCTTCAGTATAACGTTTGACTTTACACCAATTGGTAACGGTCTCAATCGGTTTGACGAGCTACTGCAATATTATGCCATGATATAAGGCGTCAACTGCCAATACTATTTACTACCCGAATATCTGGTTTAACTTTCGGAATCATAGGATAGCAGAACCTATTGTCTTAGCCGTTCGAATCTCGGCGAGCGTGGTAAAGCTCAGGAACGGTTTGATCCTTGATCTTACATGTCATACACGAAATTATGGTTCCAGTCGCTGAAATGAATACTAGCTTCTTTCTCTGAACACGAACTCAATCTCTCGACGAAGCCGGTGGGATTCGCGGAAGTTAACGCCTTCTGTAATCATTTGACAATGTACCAATTGGTAACGCTCTAAAACGGTTTGCCGCTCTACTCTAATATTCAAATCGTAAATTAAGGTGCTTATAGCCACAGCTGTTCAGCGGACTCACACCGGGAGTACCAGCTTTAACTTCGGAATCGCAGGATAGGTGATGCTATTGACTTAGCTGTTCGTGTCCGACATGCGGTTGCAATGTTTTCGAACGGTTTGAGACATGATCTTCTAATTCAGACACGAAATGAAGGGTGCCGTCACTAAAATATAAACCAATTTGCTTCCTTGAACACTGAGTAATGCTCTAGGTACAGCGCTATAGGCTTTCGGTAGGGAAGGTCTTCCGTAAAGCGTTTGACATTATATCAATTGGTAGCATTCTCAAAAGCATTTACGCTCTACATTAATATACGTACCATGATCTAAGGTAACTATTGCCGAAGTGTTCAGCGGATCTACGACCGTGGTACCTCACTTGACCCTTGGAATCTTGGAATAAGTGAAACTCTTGACAAAGCTGTTCGTCTTTCGAAGAATGATGTAACGTTCTCGGACGGTTTGACACATCGATCTTCTAATTCATACATAATGATAAGGCGCCCGTCACTAAAATGTTCACAAATTTCTTCCCCTAAGCACCAAGTTATACTCTCGTCATAAATCGTTGGACTTTCGGATGGTGAGGGACTCAGTAAAACGTTTGACTTTATTCCGATTGTTAACGTTCTCAAACGGATCGATTCTGTACCCTAATATATATACCGTGGAATAGGGTGTCCAATGCCAATACTGTGCAGCGGATTTACTCTCGGAATACAGTGTTTGACTCTTGGAATCATAGGATCGGTGAAGCTATTGACCTAGCCGATCGACTCTCAATGGGGGTGGTATCGATCTCGAAATGTTTGTCTCTCAATGATTATGTTTATAAATAAAAAGACGGTTTCCGTCCGCTAAAATGTCTATCAATTTGTTTCCGTGTACAATAAGCGAGACATTCGCTTCAGTGTGTTAGGTTCTAGGAAGGAAACGTATTCGGTAAAAGGAATGACATAACACGAATTGGTAATGTTTGCCGACAGTTCGACATACTACTTTAATATTCAAACTGTGAATTATGGTGTCAATTGCCAATACTCTTCAGCAGACTCCCTATCGGATTGTCAGGTTTAACTCTCAGCATCACAGGATTGGTGAAGCTATTGACCTTGCCGTTCGTCCCGCACAGAAGGTGGTAACGTTATCGAACGGTTTGACCCTCTATCTTCCAATTCATACACGACGATAAGGGGCACAGCACAGAAATGAACATTAATTTCTTTCTCCGAACTCGAAGTTATATTCTCAATACAGAGGGTTCGGCTTTCGGTGTGTAAGGTCTTCCGTAAAACGGTTGACATTATACCAGTGGTAACGATGTCAAGCAATTTGACGCTCCAGATTAATATTCAAACCGTGAAGTAAGGTTTCTATTGTCAATAATGGTCAGAGGATATACTACCGGGATAGATGGCGTGGCTTTCGGAATCACAGGATAAGTGAAGGTATTGAAACAGATGTGCGACCCCCAAAAAGGGTGGGAACATTCTCAAACGGTATGATCCTCTATCTTCTTGTTCAAACATGTAAATATGGCTCCCGTCAGCGTAAATTATACTAATTTGTTCCTCTGAACACGATTTTATACTATCGATACAGCAGGCTAGTTTTTCGGCGGGTAAGGTATTCTGTAAGGAGTTTGACCACACCTCAACAGGTAATGTTCTGGAACGGATTGACGGCCTGCTTTAATATTCAAACTGTGAATAAAGGTGTCTGCAGCCAGTACTGGGCATCGGACTAACGGTTTTAACTTCGGAATCGCAGGATAGGTGATGGTATTGACGTAGCCGTTCGTCTCCCATAGATGATGGTAACGGTCTCGATCGGTTTGACCCTCGATCATCTAAGTCATACATGAAGATAAGGTGGCCGCCACTAAAATGAAGACACATTTCTTGTCCTGAAGACGAAGTTATACTCTCGATGAAGCCGGTGTAATTCGCGGAATATAACGCCTCCGATAAACATTTTACTTTATACCAATTGGTAAGGTTTAAAAACAGACTGACGCTCAGCATTAATGTTCAAACCGTGAATTTAGGTGTTTATTGCCAGTACTCTTCAGCTGTTTTACTCCCGGAATACCTGGCTTGACTCTCGGAATCATAGGATAACTGAAGCTGTAGACTTAGCCGTTCGAACTTCAAAGACGGCGGTAACTTTCGAACACTCGATCTTCTGTTTTATTCATGAAATTAAGGTGATCGTCAATAAAATGTATGCTAATTCTTTCCTTTGAACACACTGTTGTACTGTCGATACAGCGGGCTAGGTTTTCGGAGGGTACGGTCTTCGGTGAAACGCTTGACTCTATACGAATTGGTGACACTTTCCAACGGTATGGCGCTGGATTTTCTTATTCATACCTGAAATTAAGGAGCCAGGCACTAGAATATAAACTAATTTGTAACTCTGATCACGAAGTTATACTCCCGATGCAGCGGGTTAGTTTTTCGGAGGGTAAGGTCGTCGCTAAAACGTTTGACATTATACAAATTGGTAACGCTCTCGAACAGTTTGAAGCTCTATATTAATATTCAAACTGCGAAGTAAGGTGTCTACTCCCAATTCTGTTTAGAGGACTTACTTCTCGGTTTTCCTGGGTTGACGTTCGGAATCACGGGATAGGTGAAGTTATTCACTTGGCCGTTCCACTCACACAGGGGGCGGTAATGTTCATGATCAGTCTGTGTTCCGATCATCTAATGCAAACACGAAATTAAGGTGCCCGTTACTAAAATGTCTACTTATTTGCATCTCGGAACACGAAGTAATGCCCTCAATAAAGCGGGCTTGCTTCTCGGAAGGAATGGCCTACGGTAAAAAGTTGGACTGTATACGAATGGGTAAAGTTCAAGAATGGCTTGACCTCCTGCTATAATATTCGAACCGTGAATGATGATACGGCAGATCGAGCAACACTACTGTATGGTCTCCGTTAATTTCATAAAACATGACTTTGAACCGCAGGCAATTCTTGCTCATCTTTATATTTATATACAAATACTGCAATTTACTTCTATGGTCATTACAATTTTTTTAGAAATTGTCTATTGTTCGTTGAAAAAATTGTACTTCTTAATACAAGTGCCTTTGAATCTAGTTCAGTGCACGTTTATGACATTATTTTGTTAAACTTATCGTTATTTTACATTATTGTCTGTATACATACATACGCATCCAGAACGACACGAATGGACTGGAGTTGCAGTTGCCTTCGGTATGTCGGAAAAGCACTGCTGGATGGTCTTCGTCAGTTCCATTAACTCTGATTTGGTTCCGTATGGATTTCATCCCAGACTTCCATTTATATATACATCCTGCAATTTTCTCTTCGGACATCTTCGATTTCTTCCATAATTTGCAGTTCGCAATTTCAAAAACTTGTATTTCTTAGTAATGGTGTCCTTGAAAATAGTTGAGTGCACGATTATAACATTACTTCGTTATATTTATGGTTATTGTACATGATTGTCTGTATACGTACCTACGCTACCAGATCGACACGCCTGGACTGGTCTTGTAGTCGCGTACGGCAGATCGAAGCGGCACAACAGGATGGTCGTCGTTAATTCCTTTAAAAACAATGTTGTACCGTATTCGGTCTTTCGCAATTCTCTGTTTACTTGGAAATACCGTAATTAACTCTTACGATACCGTTAATTTCCTCCGATGTTTCCAATTTTATTTAAAATATTGTATTTCTTATTGAAAGTATCTTTGGAATTAGTCAAGTGTATGATTATGATAATATTTTGCTGTACTTTCTGTTATTTCGTACGGTTGCCTGTATGCGCACCTACGCTTCCGGAAAGACACGGCTGTAGTGGCTTTGCAGTTGCGTACGGCAGATCGGAGCGACACTACTGGATGGACTCCGATAATGTTTTTAACCATGATATTGTACAGTATGAATTTTTTCCCAGTTTTTCATTTATTTGTACATACTGTAAGTTACTGCTGTGATATTTTCACTTCTTCTAAAAAATAGAATTTCTGAAATAAAAAAATTGGAGGATTTGAATAAAATCGGAAATATCATAACAGTAGATCAAAGAATGTAGTAATAAATAGTGAATATCGAAAGAATGCATTCGGCACAATATGAAGGTTAGAGAAATTAACGAAGATAATACCGCAGTGTCGGTCCGATATGCCGAACGCACATGCCAGACCATAACAAGCGCGTCGCTGCGGAGGCTTATGTACGTATAAAGACAATTATGTAAAATAAAAATAAGTTTCATCATAATACTTGCATAAACGTACACTCGACTAATTCCAAAGACACTTTCACTGATAAATACAATTTTTTAAACAAAAAATTGAATATTTTGAAAAGAATTGGAGATACCATAACAGTATGTAGACACAAACAGAATACAGAGAAATAATGCACACGGTAAAATATGAAGGTCAAAGAAATTATCAAAGCCCATGCAGCACTGTGGCCCCGATATTCCGAACGCAACTGCAAGAGAACTCCACCCTTGTCGCTCCGGAAGCGTAGGTTCGTACACGCAAAATCGTTTAAAATAGCAACATATATTGAAAACTGGTGGCATAAACGTACACTCAACTGATTCCGAAGAAAGATTTCCTAAGAAATACAATTTTCTAAATTGACATTGGACATTATGTGAAAAGTCGAAAAATCATAACTGTAAAATTCAGTATGCAGAAGAATACAGAAATTTGCGAAAGATAGCATGCGGTACAATATTGTGGTTAAAAAGGTTAACGAAAATCATGCGGTATGCTGCTTCGATCTGGCGTTCGCAACTACAAAACCACTTCAGCCGTGTCGCTACAGCACCGAAGGTACGTATACAGACAACCGTGTAAAATGAAAAAAAGCTTAACAAGATATTGTCTTAAACATGAACTCAAGAAATTTAGGAGGAGCGTATACTAAAGAATACAGGTCCATCTATTTAAATTTATGAATTTTGACATGAATTGAACAAAATCATAACAGCAATATGCAGTATGTGGAAATAAATAGAAAATTGCAAAGGAGTACATACAGCACAATCTTATGGATAAAGAAGTAAACAAAGACCATCCAGTAGTGCCGCTTCCATCTGGCGTTCGCAACAGCACGTCCTCGCCTGCGGTTTTGGTCCGGGAACGTAGGTTCGCATTCAGAAAGTCATATAAAATAGCAATATGCAAAAAATAAATGACACAAGCGTACACCAAAGTAATTACATCAACACCTTTATTGGGAAATAGAATTTCTTATAATTAAAATCGTAAATTTGGAAGAAAATCGAAAATATTAGGACAGTAAATTGCAGAATGTATAAGTAAAGTAAAAATTTGGAACAAATGCATACAAATACACTGGAAACTGCGAACGAATGGTTACGGTACTAAATTGAGTATACTGAAATTAACAAAGACTGTACAGTCGAGCAGCTCCGACCTACCGAACGCAACTACAAGGTCACTCCATTCGTGATGCTGCAGAAGCGAAGGTTTGTATTCGGTCAATCATATTATACAACAGAAAATTAAACAAAATATTTGCATAAATGTAGACATTTCCAATTCAAAAGGCACTTTTACTAGGAAGTACAAATTTTTAATTTAAAAACTGGAAAATAAGAAAAAATCGAAAATAGCATAACCGTAATATACCGCATGTATAAATAAATCGAAGATTGTGAATAGATCCATGCGGTACAGTATTATGGTTGAAGATATTATCGAAGCTCATGGAGTAGTGTCGCTCCGATATACCGATCGCAACTACAAGACCACTCCACTCGCGTTGTAAGCGAGGTACGAATACAGAGAATCATATAAAATAAGAAGAAGCATATATCAATACTGTCATAAATGTAATCCCAACTAATTCCATAGACACTTTTCCTAAAAAATACAGTCTTTGAACTTTAAGACTGGAAGATATGAATCAAATCGAAAATATCATAACTATATGTTAGAGTATATAGATATATATAGAAAACTGTGGAAGAATTCTGACGGCACATTATTATGGTTAATCATTTTAACAATGACCCTAGAGTATTGTCTCTCAGATCTACCGTACGCAACTGGAATAACTCTCCAGTCGTGCCGTTGCTGCAGCGAATGTTCGTGTACAGACAATCGCATTATACAACATCAAATTCAACAAAATATCGGTATAAACGTACACTTAACCAATTCCAATGGCACTTTATCCAAAAAGTATAACGCTTGAAATTAAATATTGGGAACTTTGAAAATGATCGAGAATATAATAACAGTAAATTACTGTAAGTATGAGTAAGTCGGAAACTGGGAAAAATGCATACGTTACAAAATGAAGGTTAAAGACAATATCCGAGACCATCCAGCATTGCCGTTTCGTTCTGGCGAAGGCTACTACAAGACCACGAGTGTCGTGTCCCTCAAACAGCGATGGTATGTATATTGACCATCGCATAAAAAAAGAATAAGTTTTACAAAATATTGATAAATACGTTCACTCATCTAATGCCAAAGACACCGTTTCTAAGAAACACAATCCTTTAAACTAAAAATTGAAAATATTGAGATACATTGAATATATCATATCAGTTGATTACAATTAGTAAAAATACAAGGATGACTGCAAAAGAGTCTCTGCAGTATAATTTCCAGGTTATCGAAACTAACGAAGCCCATACAGTAGCATCGCTCCGATCTACCGAACACAACTACGAGGTCATTCCAGTCGTGTCGCGCTGGAAGCGTCGGTACGTACACAGACAATCATATAAAATAACAATAAGTTTAACATAATATTATCATAATCGTAAACCCAACTAACTCAAAAGGCAATATTATTAAGGAATACAACTCTCAAAATTGAAAATTGACAATTTTGAAAGAATATAAATGGATGACCAGGATTAAATGCATACCATACAAAATTAAGATTAACGAAATTAAGTACGACCCTCCAGTAGTGCCGCTTTGATGTACGCAAATACAGGACATCGCCATTGGTGTCTCTCCGGCAGCATAGGTACATATACAGACAATCATATTAAATACGAATAAGGTCAACATAATAATGTCATAAATGTAGACACAACAAATTCCAATGATGCTTTTAGTATCAAACTCAATTTTTTCAACGAAAAATTGAAAATATCGAAGAAAATCGAAAATATCGTATCAGTAAATGGCAGTATATATAAATAAATGCAGACTGGTAAAATGCTTGCGGTACAATATCTAGGTTAGAGATATTAATGAAGATCACACAGTACTGCTGCTTTGCTCTGCCGTACGCAACTACAAATCATCGCCAGTCGTGTTACACTGGTACCGAACGTTCGTATAGAGATAATCATATAAAATAACATTAAGTTTAACAGAATAATGTCATAAACGAATACTCGATTAATTCCAAAGGCACTATTACTGTGGAATACAATTCTTAAAATTAAAATTGGTAATTACGAAAAAAAATCGAAAATATCACAACAGTAAATTAGAGTATGCATAAGTAAATGGAAAACTGGTAAAAAATGATTACGGTACAAAATCAGTGTTAAATAAATTAACGAAGACCATCGAGTAGTGCCGCTCCGATCATGTGAACGCAGCTACAGCATAATTCCAGTCGTATCTTGCATGAACCGTAGGTACGTATACAGACAACCGTATAAAATAACCATATGTATAGCAAAATATTGGCATAAACGTACACTCAACTATTACCAGATCGAATTTTACTAAGAAATACAATTTTTGAAATTATCAGTTGGAATTTTGGAAGAAATCGAGAATATCAAAACAGTTAGTAACGACATGTAGAATTAAGCAGAAAAGCGAACAAGATGCATACGTTACGATACCATGATTAAAGAAATTAACGAAGACCAGCCAGTATTGTCACTCCGATCTGCCAGACACAACGGCAAGTCCTCTTTTGTCTTGTCGCATGGGGTGCGTAAGTACGCATAGAGGCAATCATATAAAACAGCAATTAGCAAAATATTGTCATAAACGTACACTCACATAATTCCGCAGACACATTTACTGAGAAATACTATTGTTGATATTCACAATTGGATATTTGGAAGAAAATCGGAAATACCATACTTGTAAATTGCAGTATGTAGAAATAAATAGAAAACTGCGAAAGGTGCATAGGGTACAATTTCAAGGTTAAAGAAGTTAACGTACATCATACCCTAGTTTCGCTCCGATCTACCGAACGCAAATACAGGATCACTCCAGCCGTGTTGCTCCAGCAGCGTAATTACTTATACAGACAATCATACAAAATAACAATATATTTGCAAGATAATGTCATAAACGTACATTCAACTAATTTTAAAGGCTCTGTTACTATGAAATACAATTCTTTTACATAGAAACTGAAAATTTCGAACATGAACGAGAATATAACAACAGTAAATTGCAGTATCTATAAATAAATATAAAACTATGACAGAATGCATATGGTACAAAATCAAGGATGGGGAATTGACTGAAACCATACAGTAATGCCGCTTCGAGCTACAGTGTACAACTACAAGACCTCGATATAACTTTATCTAACCTGTGATAGCATGTGTATAAGCCAGTATTCCGGGCGTAAATCCGCTGAACAATATTGGCAATAACCTCATTAATTCGCGGGATGAATATTAATGTAGAGCGTCAAATTACTTGGGTGCGTTGCCAATTTGTATAAAGTCGATCCTTTACTGGAGACCTTACACTCTGAAAGCCAATCCAGCTGTATCGATGCTATAAGTCCGTGTTCAGAGGAACAAATTAGTAGACATTCTAGTGAAGCGCGAACCTTAGTTTCACGTATGGGTATGAAGCTCGAGGGTCAAACCGTTCTAGGGCTCTACCGCGTTCTCTGATAGTGGGACGGCTAAGACAATAGCTTCTGCTCTCCTGTGATTCCGAGAGCTGAGCCAGGTATTCGGGCAGTCAATCCTCTGAACAGTATTACAAATGGGCACCTTAAATCACGGGTTGATATTAAAGTGGTTCGCCAAGCCATTTGAGACCGTTACCAATTGGTATAAGGACGACCATTTTACCCTTGGCATTATTTTCCGAGAATCATATCCCGCTTTAGGGAGTGTCTTTCGTAGTTGTACTGGAATCAAATTATTATTCATTTGGGCAGTCGGACACCATATTTTCGTGTATGAACAGCAAAATCGAGACACAAGCTGTTCGATATCGTTACCACCTGCTTTGAAGGACGCACAGTTACGTCCATAGCGTCACCTATTCCGTGGTTCCGTAATTAAAGCGAGGTATCCCAGGAGTAAATGCACTGAACAGAATTGTCAGAACACACCTAAATTCACGGTATGAATATTGTCAAACCGTTGTAGAACGTAACATATACGTGTAGGGGTCAAACGTTTTACCGCAGGCCCTACCTTCCGAGGACCAAATCCGCTGTATTGAGAGTACAGCATCGTGTTGAAGGATGCAAGTTAGTATTCATCTTAGTGACGCCACCATTAAATTCATGTATGAAGTAGAAGGACTAGGGTCAAAAGGCTCGAGATCGTTGCACACCTTCTGTAAGAGACGAACGGCTAAATCAATAGCTTCACCTATACTGTGATTCCGAGAGTAAAACCAGGTAATCCGGGATTAAATCCTCAGTACAGTATTGGCAATATACACCCTCGTTCTACAACTGGTGGACTCCATATAATATTATTCGAACCGTAAATTGAGGTGTCTATTGTCAATATTGATCAGCGGATTTACTCCAGCAACATCACGTCCGACTCTCCGCATGACTGCATAGATGAAGCTATTGACATAGCAGATCGCCTTTCACAGAAGGTGGCAACGTTCTCGAACGGTTTGACCCTCGATCTTCTAAGTCATACATGAAGATAAGGTGGCCGCCACTAAAATGAAGACACATTTCTCGTCCTGAAGACGAAGTTATACTCTCTATGAAGCCGGTGTAATTCGCGGAATATAACGCCTCCGATAAACATTTTACTTTATACCAATTGGTAAGGTTTTAAAACAGACTGACACTCAGCATTAATGTTCAAACCGTGAATTTAGGTGTTTATTGCCAGTACGCTTCAGCTGTTTTACTCCCGGAATACCTGGCTTGACTCTCGAAATCATAGGATAACTGAAGCTGTAGACTTAGCCGTTCGACCTTCAAAGACGGCGGTAACTTTCGAACACTCGATCTTCTGTTTTATTCATGAAATTAAGGTGATCGTCAATAAAATGTATGCTAATTCTTTCCTTTGAACACACTGCTGTACTGTCGATACAGCGGGCTAGGTTTTCGGAGGGTACGGTCTTCGGTGAAACGCTTGACTCTATACCAATTGGTGACATTTTCCAACGGTATGGCGCTGGATCCTCTTATTCATACCTGAAATTAAGGAGCCAGCCACTAGAATATAAACTAATTTGTAACTCTGATCACGAAGTTATACTCCCGATGCAGCGGGTTAGTTTTTCGGAGGGTAAGGTCGTCGCTAAAACGTTTGACATTATACAAATTGGTAACGCTCTCGAACAGTTTGAAGCTCTATATTAATATTCAAACTGCGAAGTAAGGTGTCTACTCCCAATTCTGTTTAGCGGACTTACTTCTCGGTTTTCCTGGGTTGACGTTCGGAATCACGGGATAGGTGAAGTTATTCACTTGGCCGTTCCACTCACAAAGGGGGCGGTAATGTTCATGATCAGTCTGTGTTCCGATCATCTAATGCAAACACGAAATTAAGGTGCCCGTTACTAAAATGTCTACTTATTTGCATCTCGGAACACGAAGTAATGCCCTCAATAAAGCGGGCTTGCTTCTCGGAAGGAATGGCCTACGGTAAAAAGATGGACTGTATACGAATGGGTAAAGTTCTAGAATGGCTTGACCTCCTGCTATAATATTCGAACCGTGAATGATGATACGACAGATCGAGCAACACTACTGTATGGTCTCCGTTAATTTCATAAGACATGACTTTGAACCGCAGGCAACTCTTTCTCATCTTTATATTTATATACAAATACTGCAATTTACTTCTATGGTCATTACAATTTTTTTAGAAATTGTCTATTGTTCGTTGAAAAAATTGTACTTCTTAATACAAGTGTCTTTGGATCTAGTTCAGTGCACGTTTATGACATTATTTTGTTAAACTTATTGTTATTTTACATTATTGTCTGTATACATACCTACGCATCCAGAACGACACGAATGGACTGGAGTTGCAGTTGCCTTCGGTATGTCGGGAAAGCACTGCTGGATGGTCTTCGTCAGTTCCATTAACTCTGATTTGGTTCCGTATGGATTTCATCCCAGACTTCCATTTATATATACATCCTGCAATTTTCTCTTCGGACATCTTCGATTTCTTCCATAATTTGCAGTTTGCAATTTCAAAAACTTGTATTTCTTAGTAATGGTGTCCTTGAAAATAGTTGAGTGCACGATTATAACATTACTTCATTATACTTATTGTTATTTTATATGATTGTCTGTATATGTACCTGCCCTGCCCTAGCAATCACGTCTGTCGAAGACTTGTAGCTGCGTACAGCACATCCGAGCGACATTACTGGATGGTCTTCGTTAATTTCCTTGACCATGATATTGTACCGTATGCATGATTTCCCAGTCTTCCATTTATTTATACATATTGTAATGTACTGTGTGATATTTTCGATTATATTCAAAATTTCTAATTTTTAGTTGGAGAAATTGTATCTTGCGGTAAATGCGTCTATGGAATTACTTAATTGTACGCTTATGACATTATTTTCTTATACTTACTGTTATTTTATACGAGGGCCAGTCTAGAATCCTACGCTTCAAAAACTTCACGGCTGGCGTCATCTGCTAGCTGTGTACGGCAAATCGGAGCGACATTCTGGTTGGTCTTCGATAATTTCAATAACCTTGATTTTGTTCCGTATGCATTTCTCCCCAGTTGTTTCTTTATTAACACATTCAGTAATTGAGCGTCATTGTATTTTCAATTTTTTTTCGAAATTTTCCGTTTTTATCTCAACAAATTATATTTCCGTGCAAAGCGCCTTTAGAATTAGTTGCGTTTAGGCTTTGGCAATATTATATAGAATTCATTGTTATTTTATATGATTGATTCCATACGCTTCCGGAGCGACACGTCCGGAATGGTTTTGAACTTGCTTTCGAGTGATCCGTCGATATTACTGCATAGTCATCGTCAATTTCCTTAATCATAATAATGTACGGTATGCATTCATTCACAGTTTTCTATTTATTTACAAACACTGCAATTTACTGTTACGATATTTTCGATTTTTATCAAAATTTTCAATTTTTAGTATAAAAAATTGTACTCCCTAGTAAAAGTGCCCATGGAGTTAGTTGTGTTCACGTTTCTGATAATATTTTGTTAAACTTTTTTTTACCTTGTTTGATTACTTGTATACGTATCTACTCTGTCGGAGCGATTCGACTGACATGGTCTTGTGTGTGCGTACTGCAGAACGAAGCGGCACCACTGGATGAACTTTTGATAATTTCTTTAACCATATTATTGTACTGTATGCATTCCTTCAGCACTGTTTTATTTATTTCAACATACTGAATTTTACTGTCATGCTATTTTTAATTTTCATCGAAATTCTCATTTTACATTTTAAAAAATTGTATTTCTTAGGAAACGTGTCTTTTGAACGAGTCAAGTGTACGATTATGACATTATTCTGATGTATCATGATCTTATTTTATATGATTGTTTATATACGTACCCACACTGTCGGAGTGACACCACTGTCGAGCTCATGTAGTTTCGTACGGCAAGTCGGAGCGACATACTTTATAGTCTTCGATAACTTCTATAGCCTTAATATGATTACTTTTTCTTTCTTTGGCAGTGTTCTATTTATTTAATAATACGTTAATTTAGTGACATTGTATTTTCTATTTTCATCAAAAATTTCAGTTTTTAGTTCAAATATTTATATTTCTTAGTAGAAGTGCTTTTGGTATTAGATATGTTTTCGTTGGCGACATTGTTTTGTTAAACTTGTCGTTATTTTATATGATTGCCCGTATACGTACCTACGCTGCGGGAACAACACGATAGGCGAGGTCTTGTAGTTACGCACGGCAGATCGAAGCGGCACTACTGTATGATATTCGTTAACTTCTTTAGCCTTGATTTTGTACCGTATGCATTTTCACCCCTGTTTTCTATTTATATAAACAAACTGTAACATGGAGTTACGATATTTTCGACATTTTTAAAATTTACAATTTTTCATTTCAAAAACTGTGTTTCTAGATAAACGTGTATTTGAATTAGTTCAGTACACGTCTATGACAGTATTTTTCTGAGCTTTGTGGTATTTTAAATGATTGCCTGTATATGTATATTCGCTGCCGCTTTACACGACTGGCGAGATCTTGTCATTACGTTCGGCAGGACGGTGCGGCGCTACACGATGGTTTTCGTTAATTTCTTTAACCTTGATCTTGTACTGCATGCATTCGGTCGCAGTTTTGTGTTTACTTATGCATACTTTAGTTTACAATTGTATTTTCGATATTTTTCTAAATTTCTAAATATGTATTAATTAGAAAGTGTGTCCATCTAATTAGTTGATTGCACGTTTAAGACAATACTTTGTTAAATTTGTTGTCATTTTATATGATTGTCTGTATACGTAACTACGCTGCAACGCGACTCGAATGGAGTGGTCTTGTAGTTGCTTTCGATAGATGGGTGCTGCACTACTCTGTTGACCTCGTTAACTTCTTTAACCATGATTTTGTACCATATGCATTTTTTCCCGGTCTTCCATTTATTTACGTATTCACCAATTTAGTTTTATGAAATTTGCGACTTTTTTCAAAATTTGCAATTCTTCGTTCACAAAACTGTATTTCTCGATAATGGTGACCTTGAAGTTAGTTGAGTGTACGTTTACGACATTATTCGATTGTACTTAGTGTTGTTGTATACGATTTTCTGTATACGTACCAACGTTGTCGCAGCGGAACGACCGGCTACATCATGCAGTTGCGTACGCAACGACGAAGCGCCACTACGGGATGATCGTCGATAGTTTCATTAACCTTGATTTTGTACCGTATTCACTTATCACCCATTTTCTAGTTATTTATACAAACCGTCATATACTGTTATGATATTTTCGATTTTTATCAAAATTTTCAGTTTTTAGTTTAAGAAATCGTATTTCTTAGTAAAAGTTCCTCTTGAATTAAGTGAGTTTCGGATTGGGTCAATATTTTGTTAGGTTCGTTGTTATTTTATACGAATGTCTGTATGCGTCCTGTGCTACCGGAGCAACACGGCTCAAATGGTTTTGTAGTTACGTAGGTCTGTTCGGAGCGACATACTTTATGGTCTTCCTTAATTTCTTTAACCATGATTTTGTGCCGTATGCATTTTTTCAGTTTTGCATGTAATGCGCATACTGTAATTTACGGTTATGTTATTTTCGATTTTTTTCAAAATTTCCAACTTTCAGTTTTAAAAATACATTTTTTAGGAAAAGTACCTTCGAATTAGTAGAGTGTACGTTTACGACAATATAATGTTGGACTCGGTGGTAATCTATATAATTGTCTATATACGTACCAACGCTGCGGGAGCGGCACGGCTTGAGTTATCTTGTAGTTGCGTTCACTAGATCGGATCGATGCTGCTGTATGATCTCTTTTATCTTCTGTAACCTTGATATTGTATCGTTTGTATTCTTTCGCAGTTTTCTACTTTGTAATACATACTGTAATTTATTGTTTTGATTATTTCGACATTTTCAAAATTCCCAATTTCTAATATCTATCATTGTACGTTCAATGAATAGTGTCTTTGGAATTAGATGAGGGTACGTGTATGGCATTATTCTTTTATACCTATTGTTATTTTATACGATTGTCGGTATACGTACCTACGCAGTTTGGGCGACACGACTGGCGTGATATACTGGTTGCGTACGGCAGATCGGAGTGACTCTACTATTTGATCTTCGATAATTTCTCTAACCTTGATATTGTACCGCATGCAATTTTTCCCACTTTTCCATTTATACATGCATATTCTAATATGCAGTTAAGAAATTTACGATATTTCTCGGAATTTTCATTTCTTAGTTTAAAATTTGTTTTTCATAGTAAAAGTGTCTTTGGAATTAAGTTAGTGCACGTTTACGACATTATGTTATTAAACTTAATGTTATTTTATACGATTATCTGTACACGTGCCTTCGCTGTTTGTGCGACACTGTTTGGCGAAGTCCTGTAGTTGCGTACTGCAGATCGAAGCCGCACTCCTGGATGATCATCGTTAATTTCTTTATCCATAATATTGTACCGTGTGTATCCCGTCGCAGATTTCTATTTATTTATATATACTGCAAATTACTATTAGGATATTTTCGACTTTCTTCAAACTTTTAAATCTTTAGGATAAGAAATTGTATTCCTCAGAAGGAGTGTGTTTGGAATTAAATGAGTGTACGCTTATGACATTATTTTATTAAACTAACTGCTATTTCATATGATTGTCTGTATGCGTACCTACGCTATTGGAGAGGCACAACTGGCGCCGCCTTGTAGTTGCATTCGCTAGATCGGAACGACTGTACTAGATGGTTTTCGTTAATTTCTTTAATCTTGACATTGTACTTTATGCGTCTTTTCCATGTCATCCATTTCTGTACACATACTGCTATTTACTGTTATGAAAATTTGAATTTTTATCATAATTTTAAATTTATATTCTAAAAAATTACATATCTTGATTAAAGTGTCTTTGCAAATAGTTGATTGTACGTTTCTTATATTATTTTGTTAAACTTACTGTTATTTTATATGATTATGCGTATGCATACCTATGTGTCGGGAGCGGACACGATTGAAGAAGACTTGCAGTTAGGTACGGTATATCGGTAAATCGTGAATCTGCTTCTCACGGTATGCGCATCGGGGCTCTGGATCAACTCGTGGGAATGTCGTTGTAGTTGTTTACTCTCTCCATTCATTCCCAAATACCGGACGCCCGAGTCAAGGAAACTACGGTTTATTCCTTTACAACCCTGGCCCCTTGGCTCGCGGACTCCTAAAAATCCTAATCCTAGAACGAAGGCCCGCGACTAGGGGGCATTAGTTTATTTCTTTATGACTAAGGTCCCATAGCCTAAGGCCGCCTGAAATACCCGAACAATATTCTACCTTTTCTAACAACTCCAACATAAACAAAGCGACAATTAGCCCTAAGCCTCCCGAAACTTTCATTCCATTAATAAACCGGACGCAGCACATCCGCCACCCATACGCACCCTAAAACAGCAAGCATCCGAGTTTGAGGACGACGGTTTATTTCTTTATGACCATCATCCCCGAGATTCGCTGTCCTTATAATTCTTTACCCGAAACCTAATAACCATAAACTTCCAAATTATTTAAAATTCCCTCTCCATCAAGGCGCACTGAAACCAAGTCACACCCCCCGATAATCAAATCACCAATGGAAGAGGAGACAGCCACCACGCACAAGACACATCCACAAGTCACGCCCACACCACGAACTACAAAACACGCAACACCACACGAAACCAGACAGAAACAAACGAATCACGAATCAGTCACAACACTTACACTCTCAATCACCCAAGTAACATTGTACTTTTGTAAATAAAATCTTGTTAAGTTTGACAATAGTCTGCGTTTCGTAAAAGAACGTAGACATTCGTTCGAGTAATCTATCGAAGGAAGTTTCGGACGAAACGGTAGTCGCATACTGTACATCGGAGACACGCCACTGGTTGCTCATCGTTAATTCCTTTAATCATGATATTGTAACGTACGCATTTTGCTCACTTTGATGTTCAATACTACATATGGTAGTTTAATGTTCTGATATATCCGATTCATTTCAATATCTCTTATCTTTAATTTTATGTAGTGCAATTTTTATTAAGAGCATGCTATGAAATAGTGGTGTGTACGTTTATGACAATATTCTCTTAAATTCTTCGTGATTTTATATGACTATCCCTTTACGTACCTACTCCTTCGGATCTACACGTCTGGAGTGGTATTGTGGTTGCATATGGTGCATCGGAGCGACACTACTGTCTGATCTTCGTTAATTTCTTAAAACTTACTAAAGTACCGTATGCATTCTTTCGCAGTTTTCTATTCAGTACAACACACTGTTATTTACTGGTATGGTATTTTCTCATTTTATTTTCAAAATTTCTAAAAATTCTTATATAAAAAATTGTGACTTTTAGGAAGTATCTTTGTAGTTACTTGAGTGTACGTTTATGACAATACTCTGTTAAACATATTGTTATCTTATATTATCTGTATTCTTACCAACGCTTCCGAAGCGACACGACTGCAGTGGTACTGCAGTTGCTTTTGGTAGATCGGAGCGGCACTATTGAATGGCTTTCGTCAATCTCTTTAACCTTTATATTTTATTATATGCGTTCGTTCGCAGTTTTCTATTTATTTCTGCATACTGTAATTCACTGTCATGATTTTTCGAGCTTTTTCAAAATTTCCACTTTGTAATATAAGAAATTGTATTTCTTAGGAAATGTTTCTTTGGAATTAGTTGAGTGTAAGTTTATGACACTATTTTGTCATTCTCATTATGATTTTATATGATTGTCTGTATACGTACCTATGCTGTCTGCTCGACACGACTGGCGATGCCTGGTAGATGCGTACGGCAGATCAAGACGGCACTACTGAATGATCTTCCTTAACTTGTGTAACCTTGACTTTGTACCGTTTGCATTTTTTCCCAGTCTTCCAGTTGTTTCTACAAACTGTACCCTACTGTTTGAATATTTGCGATTTTTCACAAAATTTCCAATTTTTTTTTTAAAGATCGTATTTCTTATCAAAACTTTCTTTGCAGTTAGTTGAGTGTACGTTTATACATTATTTGGTAATATTTACCGTCATTTTATCTGATGATCTGTATATGTACCGACGCTGTTTAAGCGATTCGTCTGGCGATGTCTTGCAATTTCGTACGGCAGATCGGAATCGCTATAGTGCGTGGTCAATGTTTGTTTCATTAAATTTGACTTTGTACCTTAGTCATTTTTCCTGTTTTCAATTTATTTACACAAATTGTAATATGCTGTCATAATATTTTCTATTTTTTGACAATTTTCAATTTCTAATTTTAAAATTATATTTCCAAGTGAAGGAGTCTTTGGAATTGTGAGTGTACGCTTATGACAATATTTTGTTAATTTCTTTGATTTTTTTCCATGATTGATTGTATAGGTTCCTACGCTTCCGAAGCGACACGGCTGGAGTGGTCTTGTAATTCCGTACGGCAAATCGGAGCAGCATACTGGATGGTCTTCGTTAATTTCTATAACTATGACTTTAAGCAGTATTAATTTCTGCCAAATTGTCCCATTTATTTACACATACTGTAATTTAATGTTATGATATTTTCGATTTTTATTCAAAATTTTCATTTTTTATTTTAAGCAATTATATGGCTTAGTGGAATTGTCTTTGCAATTTGTGGAGTTTACGTTTGTGATATTATTTCGTTAAGTGCCTTGTTATTTTACATAATTGTCTGTATATGTACCTTCGCTGTCGGATCGACATGGCCGGATTGTTCTTGCAGTTGCGTTCGGTAAATCGAATTACGGTAAATAACTACTGTATGATGTTCGTCAACTTCTTTAACCTTGATTTTGTACCGTATGCATTTTCTCCCAGTCCTCCATTTATTTATACAGACTGTAATTGGCTGTTATGATATTTTGGATTGATTCCACAATTTTCAATTATTATTTCAGAAAATAGTTTTTCTTAGTAAAGGTTTATATGGAATTAGTTGAGTGTACGCTCATGACATTTTTTTTGTTATAGTTATTGTTACTTTGTATGAATTTTATATGAACATCTGAAATTTTCAGCTGCTGTTTTAAAATATTATTTTCCTTATTAAGAGTGTCCTTGGAATTGGATGAGTGTACGCTTATGACACTATTGTGTTAAACTAACTGTTATTTTATTAGATGTTCTGTATACGTACCAACGCAGTTTGGGCAACACGACTGTGCAAGTCCAGTATTTGCGTACGGCAGATCTGAGCGACACGACTGTTCTCCGTTAATATCTCTAACCTGGATAGTGTTCCACAGGCATTTTGTCCCTATTTTCCATTTTCCTATACACAATGTAATTTACCGTTATGATATTTTCCATTTTTTACATAATAATCAATTTCTAGTGCAAAAGACTGTATTTCATTGAAAAAGTGACTTCGCAATTAGTTGAGAGTAGGTTGATGTCGTTATTTTGTTAATCTTATTGTTATTTTATATGATTGCCCGTATACGTACCTACGCTGTCGGAGAGACAATACTGGCGAGGGTTTTTAGTCGCGTACGGCAGATCAGAGGGCCATACTGGATGGGTTTCGTTAATTTCTATGACCATGATCTCGTGCAGTATGCTTATTTTCCCTGTGTTCCATTTGTATATACATACATGAATTTGCTGTTATGATATGTACGATTATATTCAAAATTTTCAATCATCATTTTAAAAAATGGTATTTCCTATTAAAAGGCCACTTGGAATTACTTGTGAGTACGTTTATATCGTTAGTTTGATAATATCATTGTTATTTTATACGGTATTGTGTATACGTACCTACGCTTCCGGAACGACACGTCCGAAGTGTTCTTGTAGTTGCGTTCGCTATACCGAAGCGACACTGCTGTATGGTCTTTGTTAATTTGTTTACCTCGATATTGTACCGTATGCGATATTTTTTCCATTTATACCTACATACTGTAACATACTGTTTAGAAATTTGCGATTTTCGTCAATATTTACAATTCTTATTAGAAAAATTGTATTTCTGATTATAAATGTCTTTGGAATTAGTTGAGTGTACGTTTAGGACATTAATTTTCGAACCTTACTGTTACTCTATACGGCTCTCTGAATTCGTATCTACGCTTCCGAAGCGACACGACTGGAGTGGTCTTGTAGTTGCTTATTGTAGATCGGAGCGGCACTACTGGATGGTCTCGATATTTTCCTTAACCATAATTTTGAAACATATCCATCTTTTCGCACTTTTTCCATTAATTTATACATTCTACAAATTTCTCTAATGAAATTTCAGATTGTTCTTCGAAATTTTCAGTTTTTAGTATCAAAGAACGTATTTCGTAATGAATGTGGCTTTAGAATTAGTTGAGAGTTCGTTTATAACAATATTTTGTATACTGGTTATTATTTTAAATGATTGTCTGTATACGTACCTATGCTGTCGGGTCGACATGGCAGGCGAGGCCTTGTAGTTGCGTATGGCAGAAAAGACTGGCAGTTATAGATGGTCTTCGTTAATTTCTTTAGCCTCGTATATACAGTACGCATCTTTTCCACATTTTCTTTTATAAACACACACTGTGAATTATTGATATAATATTTTCGATTTGGTTGAAAATATTCAATTTTTTATTTAAAGGATTGAATTTCTTAGTAAAAGTGTCTTTTGAACGATTTGAACATCCGATTATGACAATATCTTGCTAAATTCTTCGTTATTGTGTATAATCGTCTTTATATATATCTACGCTTCCAGAGCATCATGACTGGGGTGATCTTGTAGTGGCGTTCGGTAGATGAGAGAGACGCTACTGTATCATCTTCGTTAATTTCATTAACCTTGTAATGTTCCGTACCCATTCTTTCGCATTTTTCCATACATTTCAATATTCTGTAATTTACTGCTGTGCTAACTTCAATTTATCAAAACCATCAATAATTATTTAAAAAAATATCTTTTCTTAGTAAAAGTGCCTATGGAATTAGATTAGTGCATGCTCGTGACGTTACCTTGAGAAACTTATTGTTATTTTATATGATTGCTGGTAGGCGCACCTGAGCTTCCGGAGCGTTACAGCTGGAGTGGACTTGTACTTGCGTGCGGCAGATCGGAGCGGCATACTGTATGACCATCGGTAACATTCTTCACCATAATATTGCGCCGTATGACTTCTTTCTCAGTTCTCTCTTTATTTCCACATAGTGTAACTTACGGTTTTGATATTTTCGGTATATTTCTAATTTTCAATTTTTAGTTTAGAAAATTTTATTTCTCAGTAAAATTGACATTGGAACTATTTGAGTGAACGTTCATGAAATTATTTTGTTAAACGTACTGTTATTTTATACGATTGTCTGTATGTGTACCTTTGCATCCGGAGTGGCACGGCTGGCGTGATCTTGTTGTTGCGTTTGGCAAAACTCGCGGACAATACTCTATGATATTCGTTAATTTCTTTAACTTTGATATTGTACCGTATGCATTCTTTCGCAGTTATCGATTTGTTTCTACATAGAGTAACTTATTGCTTTGAAATTTTCCATTTTTTCCAAAATTTTCATTTTTTAATTCAAAAATTATACTTTTTGAATATGTGCCGTGGTAATCAGTCGCATTTACGTTTATGTCAATATTTGGTTAAACATATTGTTATTTTGTATAATTGTCTGTACATGTACCGACGCCTCCGGAGCGACACGCCTGCAGTGGTTGCGTATAGTATACCGGAACGGCACTATAGGTTTGCCATCGTTAATATATTTAACCTTCATTTTGTTGTGTATAGATTTTTCTCCCTGTTCTCTATTAATTTATCAAAAATGTATTTTACTGTTAGCATATTCCCGATTTCTTTCAAAACAAACGATTTTGAATTTAAAAATTCTATTTCATAGTAAAAGCGTCTGATGAATAAGGTGAGTGTACTATTATGACAACATATTGTTCAGCTTATTGTTACTTTATATGTTTGCTGTATATGTACATACGCTGCTGGACCGACATAGCTGGAGTCATCTTGCAGTTGCGTACGGCAGTGAGGCGATCAGAGCCTCACTAGTGGATGGTCTTCGTTAACTTCTTTAAAATTGACTTTGTACCGTTTGCAGTCTTTCGATTTGTCTACATAATGTAACTTACTGTTTTGATATTTGCGATTTTTTTCAGTATTTTTCATTTTTATTACAAAAAATTGTATTTCTTAGTAAAAGTGACCTTGGAATTAGCTGAGTATTCGTTTATGACATTGTTTTGTTAAAATTATTGTTATTTTGTACGATTGACTGTATACGTTCCACCGCTACCGGAACGACGCGAATGGAGTGGTCTTGTAGTTGCGTTCACTAAGTCGGAGCGACACTGCTGTATCTCTCTTCGATCATTTCTATAACCGTGATATTCTGCCGTTTGCATTCATTCGCAGTTTCCTATTTATTTCTACATGCAGTAACTTACTGCTTTGATATTTTCGATTTCTTTACACAATTTTCCATTTCCAGCTTAAAAAATTGTATTTCATAGTAAGAGTGTCTTTCGAATTAGTCGATTGTACGTTTATGGCAATATTTTCATAAACTTATTGTTCTTTTATACAAATATCTATAATTCGCATCAACGCTTCCCGAGCGACAAGACAGGCGTGGTCTTGTAGTTGTCCTTGGTAGATAGGAGAGGCACTATGGATGGTCATCGTTAATTCCTTTAATCTTCATTTTGTACTATATGCATTTCTTCGCAGTCTTCGATTATTTTATACATATTGTAATGGACTGTAACGATACTTTCTTACAATTTCCAGTTTTTCATTTCATAAAGCGAATTTCTTAGTGAAATTGCCTTTGGAAATTGCTCTGAGTACGTTTATAACTATATTTTGTAAACACGATGTTTTTTTTAAACGATTGTCTGTATATGTAACTAGGCTTCCAGTGCCACACGACTAGCGTGGCCTTGTAGTTACACACCGTTCATCGAAACAATAATACTCTACGGCCATTGATACTTTCTTTAACCTTAATGTGGTACCGTAATAATTTTTTCCCAGTTTTCTATTTATTACTCTATTCTGTAATCCTATAGTATAATATTTTTGATCTTTTTTTTTTGTTGAAAATTATCAATTTATAATTTTGAAAATTGTATTTCCTAGTAATGTCATTTGAATTATATGAGTCTAGGTTCATGACAGAATGTTGTACAACATATTGTAATTACTTATCATTGTCTGCATTCGTACTTAATCTTCCGGGGCGATACGTCTGGAGTGGTCTTGCAGCTGCGTACGGCAGGTCGGATCGACAAGACGGTACAGTCTTCGATAATTTTGCTAACCTTGATTTTGTACCGAATGCATTTCTCCAAGTCTTCCATTTATATATACATCCTCTAATTAACTGTTATGTTTCCGATTTGTTTCAAAATATTCAATATTCAGTTTGTAAAATTGTATTTCTTAGTAAAATTGTTTTCGGAATTTGCTGACTGTATGTTTGTGACTACATATTATTGAATTTGTTGTTGTATTATATGATTGTCCGTACACGAGCCTACGCTACCGGAACCACATAACTGGAGTGAACTTGCAGTTAAGAATGATAGATCGGAGCGCCACTACTGTATGACCTCCGATCATTTTTTTGACCTTGCTTTGGTAACGTATGCATTTCTTCCCAGTTTTCCATTTATTATTACATACTGTGATTTGCTGTATTAATATTTTTGATTTTTTCAAAATTTTAAATTTTTATTTTAAAAAATTGTACTTCGTAGTAAAAGTGTCGACGTAATTAGGTGAGTGTTCGTTTCTGACTATATTTTGGTAAGCTTTTTGTTGTTTTATATGATTGTATATATACCTACGCTGTTTGAACGACACGACTTTCGAGGTCTTATAATAGCGCACGGCAAACGGAGCGGCCTACTGGATGGTCTTCGCTAATTTCGTAATCCCTGACTTTACACCACATGCAATTTTTCCCAGTTTTCATTTTTATTTATGCATAATGTAATTTACTGCTATTACAACTCTGACTTTTTTCAAAAATTCAATTCCTAGTTTACAAAACTGTATATCTTGGTGAGAGTGTCTATGGAAATATTTGAGTGCACATATATGATATTATTTCGTCAATCCTATTGTAATTTCATATGACTGCATTTATACGTACTTACGATTACGGGGCGACGCTACTGGAGTGTTCATGCAGTTGCATTCCGACCATCGGAGCGACGCTAATGTCTGATCTTCGGTAATTTCTTTAAACTTGACTTCGTACCGTAGTCATTTTTTCCCAGTTTTACTGTAATATACGGATATGATATTTCGGATTTTTTTCAAAATTTGTTACTTCTATGTTCAAAAATTGTACTCCTTAGGGAAATTGCCATCGAGTTAGTTATGTGTACGCTTGTGACGATATTTTGTTAAACGAATAGTTATTGCATACGGTTGTTTGCGTAACTACGTTAGCGGAACCACACGGCTGGGGTGGTCTTGTAGTTGCGTGAGGCAGATAGCAGAGACATAATGAATGCTCTTCAGTCATTTATTAACCTTGATTTTGTACCGTATGCATTCTTTCGCAATTTTCGATTTTCTTACAAATACTGTAATTTACAGTTATGTTATTTTCCATTTTCTTCGAAATGTTCAATTCTTATACAAAAATATTGTATTCCTTAGTTAAAGTGTCTTTGAAATTTGTTGAGTGTACGTTTATAACAGTATTTTGTTAAATTCGTTATTGTTTTATATGATTGCCTGTATGCGCACCCACGCTTTCGGATCAACATGGCTGGATTAGCCTTGTAGTTGCGTACGGCAGATAGGAGCGACACTGCTCTATGGCCTTGTTAATTCCTTTAACCTTAATGTTGTATCGCATGCGATCTGTCGCCGTTTTCGATTTATCTCTGAATGATATAGTTTACCGCTATCATATTTTCCATGTTTTCAAATATTTTCAAATTTTATTTAAAAAATTGTATTTCTTAGTAAAGGTTTCTTTTTAATTAGGTGAGTTTTGGTTTCAATACAATATTTTGCTGAGCTTCTTGTTATTTTATATGATTATCTGTATACGTACGTATGCTGCCAGAGTTACAGGACTGGCGATGTCAGGTGCTTGCGTACGGTAGTTCGGAGTGGCACTACTGGATGGTCTTCCTTAATTTCTTTGATCTTGATCATGTACCGAATTCATTTTTTCCCAGGCATCCATTTATTTATATATACTGCAACTTTCTGTTATGATATTTTCGATGTTTCTCAATATTTTCAAAATTTGTATCAAAAAACTGTATTCCTTAGTAAAACTGTCTTTGGAATTAGTTACGTATGCGTATATGACGATATTATGTTAAACTTGGTATTACTATATATATAGATATATGTCTGTATACGTACCTACGCTTCCGGATGCGGCGCGGCTGGAATGGTCATGTAGTTGCGTTCGGCACTTCGCAACGAACCTAATGTATGGTCATCACATATTTCTTAAACAATGATTTTGTACTGTATGCATTTTGTCCAAGACTTCCATTTATTTATGCATACTGCAATTTAGTGTTATGATATTTTCAATTTTTTTCAAATTTTTCATTTTTAAATATCAATAATGACTTTTCAAGAGAAGTATCTTTGGAACTTAGTTGCGTGTACGTATATTACAATATTTTGCTAAATTCGTTGTTGTTTTATATGATTGTTCCTAAATGTATCAACGCTGCCGGAGCAACACGTCTGTAGTAGGATTGCAGTTACGTATGGTATGTAGTAGCGACTCCACTATATGATTTTCGATAATTTCCTTTGGCTTACTGTTGTGCCGTATGCATTCTGGTTCAATTTCCTATTCATTTCTTCATATTGTCCTTTATTGTAAAGGGATATTCAACTTATTTCTATGTTTCAAATTCTATACATTATAAAACGTATTTGCTACCAAAAGTGTAAATGGGGTTAGTTAAGTGGACGTTTATGAAAATATTTTGTTAAATTTGTTGTTATTTTACATGATTGTCTGTACACGACCCGGAGCGATACTACTGGATGATCTACTATAATTTCTGTAACCTTGATATTGTACCGTATACATTCTATCGCAGTTTTCCATTTATTTATAAATAATGTAATCTACTGTTATGATATTTTCGATTTTCTTCGAAATGTTCAATTCTTTTACAAAAATATTGTATTCCTCAGTTAAAGTGTCTTTGAAATTTGTTGAGTGTACGTTTATAACAGTATTTTGTTACATTCGTTATTGTTTTATATGATTGCCTGTATGCGCACCCACGCTTTCGGATCGACACGGCTGGATTAGCCTTGTAGTTGCGTACGGCAGATAGGAGCGGCATGCTGGTATGGTCTTCGTTATATTTCATTGACCATAATTTTGAGCTATATCCATTTACCCCATTTTGACCATTTATTTGTGCAGTCTGTAATTTACTGTTATGAAAATTTTTTTTATCGAAATTTTCAATTTTAACTATAATAAATTGTATTTCTTAGTAAATGTGTCATTGCAATTAGTTGTGTATACGTTTATGACAATATTGTGTTCAATTCTTTGTTACTTTATAAGACTGTTTGTATACGCACCTACGCTGCCGGGGAGACACGTCTGCAGCGGTGTTGTAGTTGCGCACGGAAGACACTACTGCATGGCCTTCGTTAATTTCATTAACCTTAATATTGCACCATATGCATTCGATCGCAGCTTTCTATATATTTATGAGTATTTAATTTACTGTTACGACAATGTCGATGGTTTTCAAAATTTTCAATTTTTGGTTTAAAACAATTTATTTCTTCGTAAATGTGTCTGTGGAAATAGTTGAGTGTACGTTTATCACAATATTTTGACGAATTCTTGGTTATATTGCATGAGTGACTGCACACGTACCGTCGCTGCCGGAACAACACGACTGGCGAAGTGTTCTAGTTGCGTACGGCAAATCGGAGCGGCACAACTGATTGGTATTTGTTAATTCCATTAACATTGATTTTGTATCGTATGAATTTTTTCTCAGTTTGCCATTTATTTATGCATTCTGTAGTTTACTGTTATGATATTTTCGATTTTTCTTCAAAGTTTTCAATCTTTAACATAGAAAAATGTACATGTTAGGAAAAGTGACTTTGGAATTAGTTCAGTGTGCCCGTATGACATTATTTTGTTCAAATAATTGAAATTTTGTATGACTGCCTGTGTATGTATCTACGCTGTTTGCGCGAGACGACTGGCGAGGTCTTGTAGTTGCGTGCGACAGAACGGAGCGGGTCTACTGGATGGTCTTCGATAATGTTTTTAACCTTGATATTGTACAGCAAGAATTTTATTCTCAGTTTTTCATTTATTTGTACAAACTGTATGTTACTGTCTTGAAGTTTTCACTTCTCCTAAAAAATACAATTTCTGAGATAGAAAATTGGAGGGTTTGAATAAAATCGGAAATATCATAACAGTAGATCACAGAATGTAGAAATAAATAGTAAATATCGAAAGAATGCAATCGACAGAATACCATGGTTAGAGAAGTTAACGGAGATAGTACCGTAATGTCGGTCCGATATGCCGAACACAACTGCATGACCATAAGAGGCTTGTCGCTCCGCAAGCGTATGTACGTATAAAGATAATCATGTAAAATAAAAATAAGTTTCATCATTATATTGACATAAACGTACACTCCACTAATTCCATTGACACATTCACTGATTAATACAATCTTTTAAACCAAAAATTGAAAATTTTGAAAAGAATTGGAGATATCATAACAGCAAATTACAGTATGTAGACATAAACAGAATACGGTACAATATCAATGTCAAAGGAATTATCAAAGACCATACAGCACTATCGCTCCGATATTCCGAACGCAACTGCAAGAGAACTCCACCCGTTTCGCTCCGAAGCGTAGGTACGTACGCAGACAGTCGTATGATGTAATAATAAGATTAAGATGGTATATTCATAAACGTACACTCAAATATTTCCAAAGTCACTTTTACTGGAAGCGGCAATTTTTAAAGTTACACATACGAAATTTTGTAAAAAATCGGAAATATCATAGCAATAAGTCACTGAACGCAGAAATAAACAGGAAACTGCGGAAGAATGCATACGGTACAAAATCAAGGTTAATGAAATTATCGAAGATCATACACCAGCGCCGCTTCGTTCTGCCGTACACTACTACAAGGCCTCGACAGTCGTGTCCCTCAAACAGCGTAGTTTTATATACAGACAATCATATAAAACAACAAAAAGCTTACCAAATCATCGGCATAAACGTACACTCATCTAGTACCAAAGACACTGTCACTAAGAAAGACAATTCTTTAAAATGAAGATTGAAAAGTTAGAAGAAAGTTGATAAGATCATACCAGAAATTTACAATGTGTAAAGACAAATAGGAAACTGCGAAAGAATGCATACGGTACAATAATACGGTTAAAGATATCAACGAAATCCATCCTGTACGCCGCACCGATCATCCGAACGCAACAACAAGACAGCGCCTGTCGCGTATTGACGGATGCGTAGGTACTTACAGAGACAACCATATATTACCTCAAAGATTTTAACATAATATTGTCATTAACGTACAGTCAGCTAATACCGATGGCACTTCTACTATGCTATACAATTTCTTAAACTAAAAATTGATTATTCTGTAAAAAATGGGAAAAAATCATAACAGTCAATTACAGTATATTTAAATAAATGGAAAACTGCAAAGAAATGCAGACGGTACAAAATCAAGGTTACTGAAATTAACAATGATCTTTCTCTAGTATCGCTCCGCTTTGCCGTACGCAATTACAAAACCTCGCCAGTGTCGCGCCGGCAGCGTATGTACGCATGCAATCATTTAATATGACAACAAATGTAACAAAATATTTCCTTAATGTTAGGCTCTTTTAATTCCAAAGGCACTATTACAAAAAGTACAATTTTTGAAATAAATGATTGGAAATTAAATAAAGAAATCGAGAATACCATAACAATAAATCACGCTATATAGAAATAAATTGAAAGCAGCGAAAGAACGCTTCGTTATATTACTAAGGTTACAGAAGTTAGGAAGGACCATAGAGCAGTGTCGCTCCAATCCACCGAACTCGACTGCAAGATCACTTCAGCCGTGTCGCTCCGGGAGCGTAGGTACGCATGCAGGCAATCATATAATACAACAAATTCATCAAGATATTGTCATAAACCTCGGCTTAACTGATTCGAAAGAAACTTAAACTAAGAAATACAATTTTTTAAACTAACAATTGAAAATTTTGAAAAATCGGTAAAACCATAACAGTAAATTACAGCACGTAGAAATAAATAGAAAACTGCGAACGAATTCTTACGGTACATTATTAAGGATAAAGAAACTAGCAATGTCCAAAGAGTATTGTCGCTCCGCTCTAACGAATGTAACTGCAAGACCACTCCAGTCGTGCGCACTGGAAGCGTAGGCATGTATACAGACAATCAAATAAAATGACAATAAGTTTAACATAATATTATCATAGACGTAAACTCAACTATCTCAAAGGACAATATTAGTAAGGAATACAATTCTCAAAATTGAAAATTGACAATTTTGATAGAAAATCGAAGATATGAGAGCAGTAAATTACTGTATGATTAAATAAACGGATGACCGGAATTAAATGCATACCATGCAAAATTAAGTTTACCGAACTTAACTCGGATACTCCAGTAGTGTCGCTTCGATCTGCTGCACGCAAATACAGGATATCGCCATTAGTGTTGCCCCGCCAGCATAGGTACGGATACAGAGAATCATATTAAATACGAATAAGAACAACATAATAATGTCATAAATGTAAACTCAACAAATTCCAAAGAAGCTTTTACTATCAAACACAATTTTTTCAACGATAAATTGAAAATATCGAAGAAAATCGAAAATATCGTAACAGTAAATCACAGAATATATAAACAAATGCAGAGTGGCAAAATTGCATGCGGTACAATATCTAAGTTAGAGAAATTAACGAAGATCACACAGTATTGCTGCATTGCTCTGCAGTACGCAACTAAAAGACATCGCCAGTTGTGTTACACTGGCACCGTAGGTTCGTATAGAGACAATCATACAAAATAACATTAAGTTAAACAGAATAATGTCATAAACGAATACTCGACTAATTCCAAAGACACTATTACTGGGAAATACAATTTCTTAAAATTGAAATTGATAATTATGGAAAAAAAATTGAAAATATCAAAACAGTAAGTAACAGCATGTAGAAATAAATAGAAATCTGCGAAAGATTGCAAACGCTGTAACATAGGGTTTAAAGAAATTGGCCAAGATTATATAGCAGCGTTGCTCCTATCATGTCAACACAACTACAGCATAATTCCTGCTGTGTCGTGCTGGAAACATAGGTGCGTATACAGACAACCGCATAAAATTACAATATGTATAACAAAATATTGGCATAAACGTACACTCAACTATTTTCAGATACACTTTTTCTACGAAATACAATTTTTGAAATTATCAATTGCAATTTTGTATGAAATCGAAAATATCAAAACTGTAAATAACGGTATGTAGTATTAAATAAAAAAGCGAACAAAATGCATACGTTACGATACCATGATTAAAGAAATTAACGTAGGCCAGCCAGTATTGTCCCTCCGATCTGCCGAACACAACAGCGAGTCCACTCTTGTCTTGTAGCACTGGATGCGTAAGTACGCATACAGACAATCATATGAAGCGACAATAAGATTAGCAAAATATTGCCATGACCGTACACTCACATAGTTCCCAAGACACATTTACTGAGAAATACAATTTTTGATATTATCAGTTGGATATTTTGAGGAAAATCGGAAATATCATACAAGTAAATTGCAGTATGTAGAAATAAATGGAAAACTGCGAAAGAATGCGTACGGTACAATCTTATTGTTAAAGTAATTAACAATGACCAAGCAATATGCTGCCCTGATCTACAGCACGCATCAGCAATACCACTTCAGCAATGTCGGTCTGGAAGCGTACGTCCTCATACAGCCAATCATATGAAGTATCAATGAGGGTAACGAAAAAATATCGCAAACGTAAACTCTACAAATTTATCAAATAAGAAATGAAAATTTTGAAAAGAATCGAAAATATTATAACATTAAATTACAGTATGTGTAAATAAATGGGATAATTGGGGAAAAATTGCATACGGTACAAATGCAGGGTTAAAGAAATTAACGTAGACCATACAGTAGTATCCCTCCGATCTCCCGAACGCAACTACAAGCCCCGTCCAGTCGTGTAGCTCCGACAGCGTAGGTACATATACAGACAATCATGTCAAATAACAACATTTTTAACAAGATAATGTCATTAGTGCGTACGCTCAACTATTTTCAAAAGCACTTTTACTAAGAAATGCAATTTTTTGACATAAACATTGAAAATTTCGAAGAGGAACGAAAGTATAATAACAGTAAACTACAGTATCTATAAATAAATAGAAAACTGGACCAGAATGCGTATGATACAAAATTAAGGATAAGGAATTAACTGAAACCATACAGTAATGCCACTTCGATCAGCCGTGTACGACTACAGGACCTAGATAGTCGTCTTGCTCTGGCTGGGATGGTACGTATACAGACAATATTATAATATAACAACAAGCGTAACAAAATACTGGAATAAAGGTAAGTTCAACTAATTCGAAAGGAACTTTTTCAAAGAGTTACAATTTTATAAAACAGAAAGTTAGAATTTTGAAATATATCGAAAATATCATAATCTTAAATTACAGTATGTTTAAACAAATGGAAAACTGAGAAACAATGCATATGGTACAATATCAGGTCAATAGTAATTTCCGACGACCATCAAGTTGTGTTGTTCCCAACTACCGAACGCAACCACTACACGACTTAAGTCGTTTCGTGCCGGCAGCGGAGGTACATGTGGAGACAATCATATAATATAACAAGTAATATAACAAAATATAGTCACAAACGTATGCTCAACTAATTCCAAAGGCACATTTCATGTACGATTCAATTTCTGAAATCAAAAACTTGAAATTCTGAATAAAATAGGATAAATCATAATAGTATATTAGAGTTGGTGTTCAGATAAAGAAATCAGTCTCAATTTCAGTGACGGGCACCTTAACTTCATGTGTGCATTAGAAGGTCGAACGTCAAACCTTTCCAGAACGTTACCACCTTCTTTTAGTGACGCACGGAAAAGTCAATTGCTTCACCTACCGTGTGATTCGGGGAGTCAAGCCAGGTATTCCTGAAGTAAATCCACTGAAGAGTAAGGTGAATCGACAGCATAGTTCACGGTTCAAATATGAAAAGCAGGCCGTCAAGCCGATGTGGAGCATTACATATAAGTGTAGTGTCAAACTTATTACAGAATGCCTTTCCCTTCGAAAAACTAATTCGCAGTACCGGGAGTGATACACCGTGTTCAGAGATACTAAGTTGTATACATTTTAGTGTCGAGTTCCTTAATTTCATGCATGAATAGAAAACTCGGTAGTCATACCGTTCAAGAACGCTACCACCATCTTTGAGATTCAAACGGCTAAGTCAATAGCTTCACCCATCCTGTGATTTCGAGAGTCAAACCAGCTATTCAGGGAGTAAATACGCTGAACAGCATTGGCAATAGTATTGGCAATGTACAGAGTCAAACTGTAGTAGAAGTTTACCTATACGTTGAAAGTGAAACTTTACACCAAGGGCATTATCTTCTCGCGAACCTAACTCGCTGTATCGACAGCATAACTATGAGATCAGAGACACAAAATAGTATATATTTTAGTGACGGGAACCTTTATTGTGTGTATTGTGAAAATCGAGGTTCAAACCGATCGAGAACTTTACACCCTTCTGTGAGAGACGAACGGCTATGTCAATAACTTCATCTAACCAATGATAGCATGAGTATAAGCAGGTATTCCGTGCGTAAATCAGCGGAAGAGTACTGACAATAGGCACCTCAATTCGCGTGTTGAATATTAAAGTAGAGCGTCAAACCGTTTGAGTGTGTAGCCAATTTGTATAAAGTCGAACATTTTACTGGAGACCTTACACTCGACGAACCTCGGCGGCATCATCTATAGCATAACATCGTTTTCAGAACATGCAATAAGTCTTCAATTCAGTAACGGGCACCGTAGCTTCTTGTACCAATTTGAAGATTGTGGGCCAATCCGCTCGGGAGAGATACCACCGCCTGTGAGAGACGAACAGCTACGTCAATAGCTTCACCTATCCTGCGATTCCGAGATGCAAACAAGTCATTACGGGAGTAAATCCGCTGAATTACATAGGCAATTGACACCATAACTCACGGTTTCAATACTAAAGTAGAGCTCCAAACTGTTTGTGAGAGTTTCTAATCTGTATAAATTCAAACGCTTTACTGGAGCACCTAACCCTCGGTAGATCAAACCCTCTGTCTTGGGAGCATAACAAGTTGATCAGACGGACGAATTAGTATACATTTTAGTGGCGGGTACTATAATACCCAGTCTGAATTAGACGTTCGAGGGTCAAGCAGATCGAGGACGTTACCATCCTCCTTGAGATTCGAACGGCTTAGTCAATAGCTTCACCTATCCTGCCATTCCGAGAGTAATACCAGGTATTTCTGGACTAATCCGCTGTTCAGTATAGGCAATAGACAGGTTATTTCACGGTATGAATATGATGGCAGAGCATCAAACCGTTTTGGAGTTTAACCTCTACGTTTAGAATCAAACCTTTTTCCGATGAGTTTATCTTCGGCGAAGCTAACACGCTGCATCGAGACAATAACTTCGGGTTCACAGGAGCAAGTTCGTATACGTCTTAGTGACGGGAGCCTTAGCATCATGCGTGATTTCGAAGGTCCGGGGTCAAACGGTGCGATAACCTGACCACCTTCCTTGAGATTCGAAACAATAACTCAATAGCTTATTTGAGACTCGAACGGACAAGTCAGTAGCATTAGCTATCCTGCGGCTCCGAGAGTCAAGCCATGTATTCCAGGAGTATATACGCTGTACAGCATTGGTAATAGACATCTTCTATCCCAATTTGAATAATAGAATAGGGAGTCCATTCGTTGTAGGACATAACCAATTGGTATAAATTCATAATTATTACCGAATACATTTCCCTCATAGAACCTATCCCGCTGTTGCGAGTGTCATGCTTGGTGCCCACTATATTTTCTTATATGAACCAGAGGATCGAGAGGCAAAGCGATCCAGAACGTTACCACTTCATTTGAGAATCGCACACACTAGAAAATAGCTTCACCTCTCCCATGATTCCGTGAGCCACACCGGGTATATCAGGACTTAATCCGCTGTACAGTAATGTCAATGGACGCCTTAATTCGCAGATTTCATATTAAAGTAAGGAGCCGAACCGCATGAGAACATTTACACCTTCTTTGATAGTCCAACGGCTAAGTACATAGCTTCACCTATCCTGCTCTACCGATAGTAACACCAGGTATTGCGGGAGACAATCCGCTGTACTCTATTGGTAATGGACACCTTAATTCACGGTTTGAATATTCAAGCACAGAGTCTTACCCCTGTGGAACGTTACCTGTTGGTAACATGTCAAAGATTTTAGCGAGAACGTAACCCGCTGTATCGAGAATATAACTACCTGATCAGAGATTCAAATTAGTATACACTTTAGTTGCGGGTATCTTAATTTCGTGTTAGTATCAGAATTTCTAGTGTCCATCGGTTCAAGATCGTTACCACCTACATTGAAAGTCGAACGGCTGAGTCAACAGCATAATATATTGTGATTCCTAGAAACAAACCAGGTGTTCCGGGTGTAAATACTATGATAAGTGTTGGCAATTGGACCCTTAATTCATGGTTTGAGTATTACGGTAGAGCGTCAAAGCGTTGTAGAATGCCACCTACTCATACACGATCAGTCCTTTTATCGAAGACCATACCATCCGAGAGGCCCAACCCGCTCTTGGGAGTGTCGTGCTTAGTGTTCGTGGAAGCAGAATAGTAGATATTTTAGAGCGGCGAACGTTAATTTCATGTATGACTTGGAAGATCGAGGGTCTAACCGTTCGACATCGTTACCACCTCATTGTGAGTCGAACGGACAAGTCAGTAGCTTCACCTACCTTGTGATTCCGAGAGTCAAGCTAGCTTTTCCAGGAGTAAATCCGCTGAACAGTATTGGTAACCGGCTTCTTAATTCACGATTTGAATATTAAAATAGAGCGACAAACCGTTCAAGATCGGTACGAATTTTTATAATGTCGAACGTTTTACCGAAGGCTGTATATTCCGTGAAGCTAACCCGCTGTATTGAGAGTATAGCAGCGTGTTCAGGGAACGGAAATGCCGTAGTTATTAGTGACGGTCACCTTAATTTCACGTATAAAGTAGAAGATCGAGAGTCAAACCGTTTGGGAACGTTACCACTTTCTTTGAAGGACGGACGGCTAAGTCAATAGCTTCAACTATCCTATGATTGCGTGAGTCACACCAGGTATCCCTAGACCACGTCCGCTGAATATTATTGGCAGCAGAGACCTTAATTTGCGGTGTGGATACTGAAGTAGAGCGTCAATCCGTTCGAGAACGTTACCGATTGGCATAAAGTCAAACGTTTTACAGAAGGCCTTACTTCCCGAGAACCTGACCCGCTGCAACGATGGTATTACTTAATTTCCCGAGAAAGAAATTAGTATTCATTTCAGTGACGGGCACCGCAATTGCGTGAATGAATTCGAATATCCAGGGTTAAACCGTTACGGTGCGACACCACCTTCTTCGACAGTCGAGCACATGTGACAATAGTGTCACATATCCTGTGTTACTTCGAGTCAAACTAGGTATTTCTGGCGTGGATGCCCTGTATATTACTGGCAATGGTCAACTTAATTCATGGTTCGAATATTGAAGTAGGCCGTCAAACGGTGGGTGAACATTACCAATTGCAGTAAAGTTGTACGTCCTACCGAAGATCTTTCCCAGCGATAAAATTGAACCGCTACATCGAGTGTATAACGTCGCGTTCAGAGCGACAAATTATTACGCGTCTCAGTGTCGTGCACCTTAATGTCATGTATGAATTAGTGGATCGATGGTTGAACCGTTCCCGAACGTTACCATAATCCTCAAGAGTCCAACGGCTAAGTCAATAGCTTTAACTATCCTGAGATTCGGAGAGTCATATCAGGTAATACGGGAGAGAATCCGCTGAGGATTATTCGCAATTGACACTTTATACGCGGTATGAATATTATTGTAGGGTGTCAAACCGTGGGAGGACATTACCAATTCGTATACAGTCATTCCATTTACCGAATACATTATCCTACGATAACCTATCCCGCTGGAGCGGGTGCCCTGCTAATGTTCATGGAAACAAATTAAGAGGCATTTTAGCGGACAGACACACATGTTTGTGTACAAATATGAGCATCTTGGTTCAACTAGATCGAGAAAGTTACCATCCTCTTTGAGAATCGAACGCTAGAGTTCATAGCTTCACCTATCTTATGATTCCAAGAGTCAATCCGGGTATTTCAGGCGTAAATGTGCGGTATAGTAATGGCGATAGACACCTTAATTAACGCCATGAATATTAAAGCAGACCGTCAACCCGCTGTAGAAATTTACTCATTGGTATAGAGACAATCCTTTTACCGGTAGCCTCACCTTCGGTGCTGCTGACCCGCAGTATCGAGAGTATAACTTCGTGCTTGGGGAAGCAAATTCTTACAAACATTAGTTTCATGTATGTTTTAGAAGAGCAAGGGTCAACTCGTCCCACAGCGTTACCACCTTCTTGGAATGCCGAACTCCTAGATAAGAAGCTACACCTATCCTGTAACTCTGATCGCCAACCAAGGTATTCCGGGTGTCAATCTGCTGTACACTACAGGCAATTAACACATTACTACACTGTATGAATATTAAGTTTCAGCGCAAAACTTTTGTAGAACTTTATCTATTCGTGTGGAGTCAAACTATTTACAGAATGCCATAACTTCCTAAATCCTAAACCGTTTTAGAGAGTGTCTTGCTTTGTGTTCAAGGAAACATATTAGTATACATTTCAGCAGTCGGACACCTTACATTTATGTACGACTAGCAAAATCGAGAGTCAAACCGCTCGAGAAAATTAACACCTTCTTTGATACTCGAACTGCTAAGTCAATAGCTTCACCTATCCTGCGATTCCGATAACCAAACCAGGTATTACGGGACACAATAAGCTGTACACTATTGGTAATGAACACCTTAATTTACGGTTTGAATATTGAGGTACAGAGTGAAGGCCTTATAGAACGTTACCTATAGGTATAATGTCAAAAGTTTCACGGAAGACCCTACCCTCCGAGATCCTAACCCGCTGTATCTAGTGTATATCTTCGTGATCAGAGACACAAATTCGTGTACATTCGAGTGGCGGGCACCTTAGTTTCGTGTATGAATTAGAAGATCGAGGGTTGAAACTTTCGAGATCGGTACCACATTCCTTAAAATCGAACGGAAAAGATAATAGTTTCACCCATCCTGTGATTCCGAAAGTCAAAGCAGGTGTTCCGGGAGTAAGTGCCCTGTACATTATTGGAAATAAACACATTTATTTAGGGATTGATTATTAAAGCTAGACGTCAAACCGCTGTAGGGCGATATATATTGGTGTGGAGTTAAACTATTTACAGAAACCATACCACCAGTGTACCAGTCCCGCCATTTCGAGATATAATTTCGTGTTCGGACAAAGGCATTTCTACTCATTTCAGTGACGTACACGATAATTTCATGTAGGAATTATAAGATCGCCGGTCAAACCGTTCCAATGTGTTATCATGATTGTTGTGAGCGGCACCGCTAAGGCAATAGCATCATGTATCGTCTGATTGCGATAGTCCAAGAACACATTCCTGGAGTAAATCCGTTGAACAATGTTGCCAAATACACCTTAGATCACGGTTCGAATTTTAGTTAAGGGCGTAAAACCGTTGTGGAACGATTCCTATTCGTATGGAGTCAAACATTTTACCGAAGTCCTTACCCACCGAAAAAATTAACCCGGTGTATCGCGAGTATAATTTCGTGTTCAGGGAAAGAAATTAGTATTCATTTCAGAGACCGGCACCTTAATTTCATGCATGAATTAAAAGATCGAGTGTCAAACAGCTCGAGAACGTTACCACCTTCTGTGAGAGACGAACGGCGGAATCGATAGCATCAAACATCCTGTGATTCGGAGAGAGAAATTAGGTACTCTGGGAGTACTTCCGCTGATGAGTTTTGGGAAGAGACACGTTAATTCACGGCTTTATTATTACGGTATAGCAACAAACCGTTTGAGAGTGATACCTGTTGGTATAAAGTCAGTCTTTTTACCGAAGACCTTACCCACCGAAAAAATTAACCCGGTGTATCGATAGCATTAGTTCGTGTTCAGAGGAGGAAATTAGTATTCATTTCAGTGACGGGCAACAGAACTTCATGATTGAATTAGAAGATTGATCGTCAAGCCGTTCGAGAACGATACCACCCTCTTTCAGGTTCGAACGGATAAGTCAATAGCTGCTGCTAACATCAGATACCGTGAATCAAGCCAGGAATTCCGGGCGTAAATGTGCTGAGCAATATTGGCAATAGACACCTTAATTCGCGGGCTGAATATTAAAGTAGATCGTCAAACTGTTCGAGTGCGTGGCCAAATTGTACAAAGTCGAACGTTTTACTGGACACCATACACTCCGAAAGTCTAACCAGCGGTATTGATGGTATAACTCCGTGTTCAGAGGAACAAATTGTTAGACACATTAGTGACGTGCACCTTAATTTCATGTACGGGCAAGAAGGTTGAGGGTCAATCCGTTAGAGATCGATACCACCATCTTAGTGTATCGATCGGCTAAGCCAATAGCTTCACCTATACTATGACACCGAAAGTCAAACCAGGTATTTCGAGAGCAAATCCTTTGCAAAGTATTGGCGTTATACACCCTACTACAAGGCATAAATATTAATGTGCAAATTCAAATCGTTGTAGAACGTAACGAATAGGCATAGAGTCAAATTTTTTACCCAAGTCATTACCTTCCGAGAACTAATCCCGCTGTAGCGATTGGCTTACTTAGTTTTCACCGGAGTAAATTAGTAGACATTTTGGCAGACGGGCAGCTCATTTTCATATATGAATACGACGATCGAGAGCCAAACCGTGCGAGAACATTACCACTCTCGTCGGGAGGCCAACTGCTAAATCAATAGATACACCTATCCTGTGATTCCGATTCAAAGCAGGTAGTAATGGAGTAATTCACTCCGAACAGTATTGGCAATTGGCGCCTTTATTCCCGGTTTGATTATTCAGGCAGACAGTCAAGCCGCTATAGATCATTCTCAACTGGTATAATGTCATTCTCTATACCGAATACCTTGCCTTCCGAGAACCAAACCCGTTGTAGGGAGTGTCTTACTAACTGTTCACGCAAAGGCAGATCAGTAGACATTTTGGCACAGGGACACATTATTATCCTGCATGAGCAGCAAAATCCAGAGACAAACAGTTGGAGAACGTTACCACCTTTCTTGGGAATCCCACAGCTAAGTCAGTAGTTTCACCTATCCTGCGATTCCGAGAGCCAAACCAGGTATTCAGGGAATAAATCCGCCGAACCGTATTGGTAATGCACACATTAATTCGCGGTTTGAAGATTAAAGTAGAGCGTCGGACCGTTTGAGTCTGTTACCAATTGGTATAATGTCAAACGTTTTACCGAAGACCTTACTCTCGGGAAATCTATCCCGCAGCATCGGGAGTATAACTTCGTGATCAGAGAAAGGAAATAGTATTCATTTCAGTAACGGGTACATTATCTTCATGTAGTAATTAGAAGTTCGAGGGTGAATCCGTTCGAGTACTGTACCACCCACTTTGAGGGACGAACGGTTAAGTCAATAGCTTTAGCTGCCCTGTCATACCGATAGACAAACCAGGTATTCCGAGAGTCAATCCGCTGTACAATATTGGCTGTGGACAACCCTAATTCCTGTTATTGAAATTAAGGCTGAGAGACAAACTGTAGGAGAATATTATTAATTGGTATAAAGTCATTCTCGATACCGAATACCTTGCTTTCCGTGAACCAAACACGCTGTAGGTAGTGTCTTGCTGATTGTCAGCGCAAAAAGATATCAGTAAACATTTCGGCAGAGGGACACATTATTAACATGTCTGAATAGTAAAATCGAGAGACAGACCGTTGGAAAACGTTACGAGCCTTCCTGAAGGATGCACAGCAGAGCCAATAACTGCACGTATCCTGTGATACCAAGTGTAAAACTAGGTATGCCGGCATTAAATCCTCTGATCAGTATTGACAATTCGTACCTTCAATGGCGGCCGGAATGTCTGTGTAGAGAGTCAAACCGTCGGAGAACACTATCGATTGGTATAAAGACATTCTTTTTACACAATACCTTACTGACCGCGACTCCAACCGCAGGGCCTGCAGTATGCCTTCTGGTCCCATTGCAGTATGGGTATGACGAACCCACGGTGCCCGAGTCGGCCGAACCAAGGCCGAGGTGAGCAAGCACCTAATTCAGGAAGTAAGGTGTCCTTACGCGGCGTATGACCAGTACGGCCCTGCATACACTGGTACCTCGGGAACCGTTTCGAGCCCTGGGGCGGGCGGGCTTCGGATGGTCCACCCCCACCCCCCCCCCCGCCGGATGTTAGGGTTGGCCCCGAGGCGGCAGTGGTAAGCCCATATTGCGGGTTCAGCGGCCCGCCTTCGGACGTGTTAGACCTTCCACGGGTGAGCTGTGTGAAATCAGCTCGGGCACTGGCCTGCAGAGTCAGTAGGGACTTAGAATAGTCCCGGCCTACCCAAAGATGGCGCGTAGGCCTAGCAGTTTACGAGCTAATTGGTAGGTGCCTGGTAAGATGCGCCACGCACTGCGCTGATTGGGTGTATCCCAATCCGGCGCCCATGGGGGCTGTGTATCAAGCCCTAGTGGCAGGAACCGCACGTTAAATCTCCGACACACGTTGCACGAGAACCCAATCCGCTGTAGCGATGGTCTCGCTCTGTTTTCACGTGATCACATTAGTACACATTTCAGCAGACGGGCACATTATTTTCATATATACATAAGGAGATCGCGAGTCAATCCGTTTAAGAACGATATCACCTTCTTTGAGTGTCGCACAGCTAGGTCAATAGCGACAGGTATCTTGCAGTACCCAGTGTCAAACCACGTGTTCCGGAAATAAATCTGCTGTTCACTATTGGCAATAGACATCATCATTCAGGGTATGAATATTATAGTTGAGAGTCAAACGGTCGGAGAATATTGCGAATTAGTATGACGACAAAATTCTTACCGGACACCTTACCATCCGCGAACCTAGCACGGTGTATCGAGGGTATAAATACGTATTCATTGAAGAACATTTGTATCCCTTTTAGGGACGTGCACCATAATGTCATGGATGAATAAGGAAATTGCCAGTCAATGCGTTCGAGAACGTTGCCTCCTTGCGTGAGAGACGAACGGCTAAGTCAATAGTTTCGCGTATCCTGCGATTCCTATAGTCAAACCAGGTATTCCTGGAGTAAATCCGCTGTACAGTATTGACAATATATACCACAATTTGGGGTTTGAAAATTATAGCAGGCGGTTCAACCCTTGTAGAACATTCGCGTAGGGTTAACTTCTTACAGAATGCCTTAACCTCGGAAAAACTGAACTGTTGTGTCGAGAGGATAACACCTTTTTCAGAGGTACGAACTAGTTTACATTTTAGTTACTAGCACCTTAGTTTTATGCATAAATTAAAAGGTCGAGGCAGAAATCATTGGATAACTTTACCACCTTCTGCGATATTCGAACAGCTAAGTCAATAGCATTACATGTCCTGTGTTTACAAGATTATACCAGGATTCCTGGCGTAAGCACGATGTATATTATTGCCAATAGACGCCTGAATTCGCGGTCTGAATGTTAAAGCAAATTTCGGAAGTATAACTTCGTGTTCAGAGTGCGAAATTAGTATTCACTTCAGTGACGGACAACTTAACTTCATATATGAGTCAGAATATCGAGGGTCGAACCGCTCCAGAGCGTTACCACCTTCTGTAAGAGATAAACGGCTAAATGAATTGCTTCATCCATGCTGTGATTAGGAGATTCAAACCAGGAATTTTGGGAGCAAGTCCGCTGAGGAGTTATGGCAATAGACACCATAATTCACGGTTTGAATATAACAGTAGAGCGTCAATCCATTTGAGAGCGTTACCAATTGGTATAATATAAAACGCTTTACCGAAGGTACTACCGCCGCGAATATCACCTGCCTCACCGAGAATATAACTTCGTGTTCAGAGATAAAAGTTAGTATTCTTTTTATTGACAGGCACCTTAATTTCATGTATAAATTAGATGAACGACGTTCAAACCATTCGAGATCGTTACCACCTTTGTTGCGACTCGTACGGCTAAGTCAATAGCTTCACATATCCTGTGATTCCGAAAGCCAAAGGACGAATTTAGGTGTAAATCCGCTATACCGTACTGGCATCGTACACCCTATTTCATGGTATAAATGTTAATGTCAGAGTCAAAGCTTTGTAGGATGTTACGTATTGATATAGTGTCAGACATTATAGAAAGGCCTCACCTTCTGAGAAGGTATCTTCGCTGTATCAGCAGCATACCTCCGTGTTCAGAGTTCAAATTGGTATACATTTTAGTGACGGGAACCATAATTTCATCTATGAATCTGAAGATCGAGGGCCAAACCGTTCCAGAACATTGCCTCATTCAGTGACGAACGAACGGCTAAGTTAATAGCTTCATCTATCCAGTCATTCGAAAAGTCACAGCAGGTATACCTGCTATATATCCGCAGGACAGTCTTGGCATGGACACCTTAATTCACGGCCTGAATATTAAAGCAGAGCGTCGGAGCGTTGTTGAACGTTACCTACTGGCATAGCGTCAAATGTTTTACCGAATGCCGTACCTTTCTTGAACCTCACTCACTTCATGGGGAGTGTAACTTGGATTACTCGGAATGAAATTTGTATTCATTTCTGTTCCGGGCCCCTTATTGTCATGTAGGAATTAGAAGATCGAGGGTAAAACAGTTCGGGGCTGTTACCACTTTCTATGATATTCGAACGGCTAAGTCAATAACTTCACCTGTCCTGCAATTCCGAAAGTCAACCAGGTATACCGGGAATAAATTCGTTGAACAGTATTGACAATAGATACATTATCTCGTCGTATGAATGTTAAAGCAGCCCGTCAATCCGTGAGTGAACATTACCAATTGCTGTTAAGTCATACGTCTTACCGTAGACCTTACCCTCCGAAAAACGAAACATCTGTATCGAGAGTACGAAACAGTATTCAGTGGTACGAAATAGTATACACTTTAGTGGCGAGCACCTTAATATCATGAATGAATTCGATGATCGCGGGTCAAACCGATCAAGAACGATACCACCTCGTTTGAAAGTCGAGCGGCTAAGTCAATAGCTTCACAAATCCTGTGATTCAGAGTGTCAAACAAGGTACTCCGACATGAAATCCGCTGAACGGTATTGGCAATAGATACCTTTTTCGGATTGAATATTAATATACAGACTCCACCAGTTGTAGAACAATACCAATTGGTCTATCAATTCACCGATGGCCTTACCCACAGAGAACCTCACCAGTTGCACCGAAAGTATAACTTCGCGTTCAGAGAAACAAATCAGTATTCATTCTGACGTCGCGCACCTTAATTTCGTGTATGATTTAGAAGATCGAGTGTCAAACCGCATGAAAACGTTGCCACCTGCTGTGAGAGACGAAAGGCTAAGTCAATAACTTCAACTCTCCTGTGACTCCGCGATTCAAATCTGGAATTCCGGAACTAACTCCGCTGAACAGTGTCGGTAGAGATACCTTACTCCACGGTTCGAATATTAAAATAGAGCGTTACATATTTTGAGAAGGTTCCATGTAGCTATAAAGGCAAACGATTTATCGAAAGCCTTGCCGTCCGAGCAGCTAACCCGCCCGACCGAGAGCATAACTTCGTGTTTATAAAAACACAGTGGTATAAATTTTAGTGATGGCACCATAAATTTATGTGCGAATTAGAGTATCGATCGTCAAACCGTTCGACAACGTTCCCACCTTCTCTGAGAATCGAATGGAGAAGTCAATAGCTTCACCTATCCTGAGATTCCGTGAGTAAAACTAGGTATTCCGGGCGTAAATCGGCTGAACGGTATTAGCAATAGACATATTATTTCACGGCTTGAACGTTAAAGTTTTGCAGTCAAACCGTTCGAGAGCATTCCCGCCTCCTGTAAAAGGCGAATGGCTAAGTCAATACCTTCACCTATCCCGTGATTCCTAGAGTCAATCCGTAAAAACGTAGAAGTATGTCCGCTGAAGACTATAGGAAATTGACACCTTAATTCACGCTTTGATATTAATGTAGAGCATTAATCCGTTTTAGATCCATGTCAATTGGTACAATGTCAATCAAGTTGCAGATGGCCTTACCTTCCGAGAAGCAAACTCGCCGTTTCGAGAGTATCGGTTCGCGAACCGAGAAAGAAATTAGTCCTCATTTCAGTGACGGGAACCTTCTCCTCATAAATGAATTAGAAGATGGAGCGTCAAACCGATCGAGAATGTTACCACCTTCTTTGGGAATCAAACGGCTAAGCGAATAGCTTCACCCTATCCTGAGATTCCCGCAGTCAAACAAGGTATTCCGGGCGTAAATGGGCTGTAAATTGGCAATAAACACCTCAGTTCCACGTATGAATAGCAAAATCGAGAGTCAATCTGATCGAGCACGATAGCACCTTTTTTACAGAGTCGTACGGGTATGTCAATAGCATCGCCTACCTCGTAATTCCGAGAGTCAGACCAGGAATTCGGAAAGTCGATGGACAGTATTGTATACGCAATAGACACATTAATTCACTGCATAAATTGTAATGTGCAGAGCCATACCTTTTTAGAACGTTACCTACTGTTACAGAGTCAAACTTTATACCGAATCCCCAACCTTCCTAGAACGTACCCCGCTGTATTAAGAGCACACTTCGTGTTCAGGCACGCAAATAAGTATACATTTTTGTGACGGGCATATTAATGTCATGTATGAAATAGATGATCAAGGGTCTGAGAGTTTGAGAACGTTACCACCATCTTTGAGAATCGAACACCTGAGTCATTAGCTTCACCTATCCTATGATACCGAGAGCCAAAGCAATTATTCCGGTAGTAAATCCGCTTAACAGTATTGGCAATAGAATCCGTAATTCATGGTGTGAGTATTAAAATAGAGCGACAAATCGCCGGAGGTCATAACCAATTCATATAAAGTCATTCTCTTTACGAAGTACCTCACCTGCCCAGAATATTAACCTGCTGTTTGGAGTGTCCTGCTCGTTGCTGACGGATACTAATTAGTGGACGTATTAGCAGACGGACACCGTATTTTGATGCATGAATAGCAAAACCGAATGTCAAACCGTTCGAGATCGTTACCATCATCTTTGAGAATCGAACATCCAAGTCACTAGCTTCAGCCATTCGGTGATTCCGAAAGTGAAACCTGTATTCCTGGTGTAAATGCACTGCACATTGCCATAGACACCTTACTTCACGGTTTGAATATTGAGATAGAGCGACAAACCGTTTGAGAACGTCAGCAATTGCTATAAAGTCAAAGGCTTTACCGAAGGCCCAACCCTCCGAAAAACTAACCCGTTGGTTCGAGAGTATAATTTCGTGGTCAGAGAAAGAAATAAGTCTGCACTTGAGTGACGGACACCTTAGTCGCATGTATGAATAAGAAGATTGTGTGCCCAACCTTACGACAACGTTACCACCTTCCGTGAGAGTCGAACGGCTAAGTCAACAGCTGCTCCTATCATGTGGTTCAGAGCGAAAAACTAGGTTTCCGGGAGTCAATCCGATGAACAGTATTGGCAATTGACACCTTATCTCCCTGTATGAACACTAAAGTAAAGTGTACAACTGTCGGAGAATATTACCAATTCGTAAAAAGTCGTTCTTTTTACCGAATACTTTAGGTTCCAAGAACACGCTTTCGAGAACGTTACCGCCTTCTTTGAGATCCGACTGACTAAGTTATTAGCTTCATATATCCTGTGTTTCCGTGTGTCAAACCAGGTATTCCGAGCGTAAATCGAATGAACAGTATTGGCAATCGAGTCCTTAGATCACTGTTTGAATATTAAGGTACAGCGTCAAACCGTTTGATAACGTT
>NW_027469924.1:0-53099 GCF_051020765.1 Lasioglossum baleicum | reverse complement strand
TTAAAAAATATAAGTTAATTATGCGAAGTCTGGAAATGTTTGTACTAATTTATCCATATGTAATTTGACCATATAAATTTCTTTTAGGCAAATTTAACTAAAATAATTTCCAGACTGCAGATGGACTTACACCACTTTCGTAATCAGTCAATTGTAATTTAAGTCGTTTAATTTCAATTTTGAATATGACTATCACTTAAAATAATGTAGAATTGAATATCACTTAAAATATATCTCGTATTAATCCAATTTTGTTTATAAATAATAACAAGAAATAAAATAGGATTAGCATTTTTTATTTTGAACGTCAATCATGTTTATATATTGTTAAATTTAACGCAAAATATTGGTATTCTTAATTATTTATGCTCTTCATATGGCAGTGTTTTGAAATATTAACTATGCACAAGAGATTTATAAGATTTATAAGGTAATGCTGCATATCCTTATATTTTTCGTATGTAATAGGCTTGTCATCGTGATACAAAGGAGCCAGGGCGATTTTTTCAAATTTTGCTGGTCTTCCCTGACTTGTGGGTGATAAATACAGAGTCTTAAATTCTGTGTCCTCCATTGATGATTTATATAAAATAGTATACGGTGAGGTTTTGCAAAATCTCATTCAACATATTTGCAACCATTTTGTTTTTTCACCATTAGTGATTCTTCTTATCTGTTTTCTAATTGCGGGTTGTAGATTTTTTGTTGAAACGATATTCTCTCGTTTCATTTTGTGTAAAATAGTAATTTGCGGCATGTGAAATGGAGCAATTGTGGGGCCACCGGTGGCCACTAACCCCGCTACCTGTGTACGGAAATTGGACTTACACCACTTTCTTAATCAATGGTTACGCAATTTCTTTTACCAGCAAATTTTAAATTCAACAATGCATTGGCATTTTTTAAGATATTAAATACTAACTAATTATAAATAAAAAGTTTATACTAATTTAAGCATAAATTACGTCATAACTCATTTTTTAAGGACTTATACCGTTTTCTAAATAAACGGTAAATATAATACTTTTTTATACGGTTTGTAAAAATATAAAATTCCTAAATATATAAATAGCAATCGTTTTAGATGGAATTAAAAAAATATTATAGACACATTTTCATCGACAAACATTTTTTATCCGATACAAAAGTTGTACAGTTTTCGTATCTTTTTGTACATAGTCATACACACGAAATAATATATCATAGTTCTTAGGTGTATATTGTTATAAAGCGATAAGCGCTAATTTTAGGAACGCGAATTTTTAAGTTCACGTTAGAGCTATCCATCTCGTAACATAAGTCTTCGTTTATAACCTTTTTGTATGTTTATTTTTTCTATGTGTATATCATTATATTATAGTTGCTGCATTAAACGTATGTTTAAAAGAAAAAGAAAAAAAGATTAAGGGTAGAAAGACCTCGCCTGGGACCTGAGGACGCGTTCAGGTCAGAATTTTATATCGACACCTCCGTTTGGTAATTCTAAAGACTACATTATATGAAACTACATTACATTATAACGCTTATAGCGGCTGCAGTTCTTAAACTCGCCGCTAGATGACTTCTAGGTTAAAGGAAGTTCGAGGCTTTCTCGCAAACTCTCGGCAAATTCTTCGTTTCCTACATATATCACGCCTAGACCTTTCAATAAACCTTCATCGTTTAAGGTACTTTTAATTACGATTTGAGAACAAATAACATTACGTGTGTATAAATATAATAAGAGGCATATATCATACAGTGAGAGACAGACTAATAATATATATAGTGCAACTCAATATCAGAAAATTGTTTCAAGAGCACATATCATAGACTTTGATTGCAAAATTACGTTCTCGTACTCATTTAGAGAAAACGCGATAACGCTGTTTGGGACTCTTCGACAGTGTTTCTTCAAAACTGTCTGGGACTCAAACGGCTAAACAACTGGAAGAGCTGTAGTGTCTATCAGCCTGCCCTTCCTGCCATTTTATAATCGGTCTCGGTATTTCCACGGTCAATTGTATGGTTTGCAAAGTTTTCTATCGCTTTATTTTCGAAAACTTCTTCGTGTTCCGAAACGCGAGAAGCTTAAACTCTGATTTATCGAGTACCGGTACCGAGGACTCGGCTGAGAACGGGTCAGTGGAGTGTCCACGTGCTCTACACTCAGGCCCTAGCGAGGTGCCGTAAACGTCGAGCGGCCCCGAACGGCAATTTCTCAGGGTCACCGAGCTCGGGTCACCTCGTCTACTATACTAGTACACCTCACCTCGACGTAGAGGCTTTTTTTTTTAAACATACGTTTATTGTGCACATTACAACATTTGTGTACATATAAAGGAACCATAACGTACAAAAGGTTTATAGATGAAAACTTATTCTATGAGTTCGATGGCTCCCGCGTAGAGCACTCGCGATCTTATAAGTAATCTTACATTACCGCGCTTATCGCTATAGGATAATGTAAACTTAAGAGCTATCTTATTTTAGTGGTGAGTTTGCCTACGTATAGAAACGCACCGAAAACTATACGATTTATGGCATTTGAAAAATTACGCAATCTGAAAAATTACGAAACAAATGTGGTTAGAATAGTAAAACTAAGGGTAGGGGAAAAAGACGATGTTTTTGTAAATTGTTTATTTGTACATGAATGTTTATAAATGTTGCTTAACATTATGTACAAGTTGCTTTTAACGCGGATCGAGCCACCAATATTTGTTCATGTTCTTGCGACCTGAACCTTCGCGATCTATTTTTGATAGTTTTGTGTTAACCTTCGACGTGTTGTTGAGAGTGTCGTCTGTGTTATACAGAATTGCCGTGTTGTTCTCTTTTCTGGGTATGTAGTAAATCAAGGGTACGTTTTCCTCGTTCTGAATGTACCCTTGACCGTCCCGATGTACAAAAGCTTCTGGAAGCTTCCCTTCCTTCGACGTGACTCGCGCGAGGACCAAGGGTACGTCGTTGGTCCCGAAATGCCGATCAGCCACGTTTTCCCCGTTTGGCAAACTCCGCGGTTTTCTAACGCGCGTCTTGGAAAATCACACAAAACGGAGATACCTTGGAAACGCGGAGGAATAAAGAATCTCTGGAACCGGCGAAGAAAGAATCCTTCGAGCCAACGAGGAATACGGAAAGCTTCGAAACGGTCGAAGAGTAAAAACAGCGGAATTCGTTCGTCTGGAAAATATCAAGAATCTAACCGATCAAGGACAAGGATTATAATCGTGTCGCGGAACATCCAAGGAGTGTTTTAACCGCCGCACAACAACTCTGTCCATTCCAATCGGGGAAGTTAGTTTCCTTCTAACGCGCCTACGCCTGTCGGGATAATCGCGAGTATTATCAAGGAGAACAGGCAATTTGAAACGGTTTCTCAAGACTAATTTACTGGGCAATGCGAGTCGTAGTCGCGAGACGGCCTTGCATTCCCTAGGCATTACAAGGAAAATGGCAACTACCACCGCGAATTCAGATTAGACTATGCTGATTTCAGTTGTTCGTATTGTATATGCTCTAACGGATCATCAAAGCGAATTTTGACGCTGAATCGTTGATATTTCTCAGTGAAATCTGACTTTCGTAATCATTTCAGCCGTCGCTGACGGAAATCAGCTAATTTCGTTACTGGCATATAGTAATTCGAAAAATTTTACCATAAAGTTAACTATATTTTTAAAACGGTAAATAAGAAATCCTATGAAAATTAAGACATGGAATTATTTTATCTCGTTATTCCACGCATCGGTGAGTAATTTTAAATATGATATAGCAATTAGTATTTATCTATAGAATCTGATTAAACACAAGAACTGTAATCCTATTATAAGCCCTTCGCGTGCCATTTAGCTCTACGAAACTCGGCCGCAAGCGGTAGGCGTCAATGCGCGATAAAGAATAATAATTTAATAGTACTATGGTCAGTTTTACGCGATACTACTGTTGAGGAAGTAAACTTTTGCTTTCCTTTTACTTTCATAAATATTATAAATATCTTAGAGATCATCATTGGCAAACAATCATTCTGCGAGCTTGGTTTGTTATGTTTATGTTTGGCCCGACTATCTCTTCGCGAGCCTGGCTCGTTATAATAATGTTTGGGCCATATCTTCATCACGAGTCAGACTCGTTAAAGTACGGGAACGGGTTAACCGTTTGAGTGCCAACGAGCGATTTTCCGCTTCTTCTATTTTGTTCGAAAAATACCAGCGTTCTAGATTTCTAAGCAGAAATATAAAATAACGAGACAGTTGATAAGAGATCGAATTTTAATTTCAATCTAACATTTGGACCCAAATATCGCCTTTGGCATTCTTCATCGGAGAATAAGACAATCGCTATCGCTATTCTTGGCATTTTCGGATATGGAATAAGACAAGCGAAAAATTCGCGTGATCGGCGTCATCCAAAACAAAACGTTGAGTGCGGTTTCATTCCCTAGGGACTGACAGTGAACTTTCCGTTCGAACCGCGTCAGTCCCCGAGGAACTGACAGTAGACTTCGTTTGGACGGCGTGGATTCTAGGGACTGGCAGTGATCTTCTCGTCTGGCCGACATCAGTGTATGAAACCGGCATTGTAAAGAGTTAAATTATTAATGACAATTGAAAAATTTATGTTAAAACATAGTAATTTATTATCTTTTTTTTTTTTTGTAAGGTTTTAGCTTCTGGTGTTTCGAAGTACATTTCATTTACCGACATTAGGCTCTGGCACCGAGGACTTAGCTGAGAATGGGTTAGTGGTGGGTTCACGTGCTCTGCGATGGAAGGCGGTGGCGGCGAACGCGCCGTAGACTCAAGCTGGAGTCCAGGTTAACGTTCGGCTTCAGACGCTCACGCGCTGCCGCCTGAGCGGAAAGCATAGAAAACTCGGCGCCGCGACGCACTCGACGTATTAATGCCACCTGCTCCAGCTGCGGATTAACTCTTTAGGTATGGCTGAATTCTGCGTCTGGCTATTTTCCTGGACGGCAGAGTTTGACGTGAATGATGTATAAACGATACAGCACTGAAAATGTGATAGGCAATGACGTTCTGTGCACGAGTACATTCAAATGAAGTATTTGATAATTAAATCATAATTTTTTTTTAAATATATTACACATACTTTAATTTCAACAATTCACTTTAATAATTAATAATATAATTGGGTATGATATATATTGAAGCATGGCATAACACATAAACCTGCGTCACAATTTTCACATTCATAACGAGATCATCGCCTCGTATCGTTCTTCGAATACACTATACAATTTCGTAACGCTTTTTTAGAATTTTTGGATTTGCAGCAGGATGGAAAATGTTTTTCGGTCAGTCTAAACGGATGGTCATCGGTATATTTACTGCAGCTAACGTTATTGTTCGCATCCCCACATTATCTCGAAATTTCTTTGAGTAATGTAAGTTGAAACACTCGCATTGCTACACATTTTTTTTTTGGAAACCTATATAGGCAATACGCATTCCATATTGCCACGTCAACTAGATGGATAAAAAATTTCATATTGCATTTTATACTTTTCCGAATTGACTGTATACTCGATATAACTTTGTCCCTATTGTCGACTGCACCCATATTAGCAGTGTAATCAATAATACACGATGACTTTTGTACAATTTCTCCGGTCCGATAATAGTTCATTTTTTTAGTCAAAAGTGACATACACGAAAGCCACTATAGTGGCGCCTCTTTCCTAAAAGATTAATCGCGAGTACAAAGGGCCATTTCACCGGATCGAAGGTTATCCGGCGAGTCGCTTGCACGCGCCGGCCGACGTTTCTCGCAATTAACCACGCTCAAACAGTGAAAAGAAGAACCCGGGTTCTAAATTCATTTCTTGGCATCTATCATAGAGCCGACGGCACTTAGTGCGCCGGCCGATCGGCGACGAAGAGAACTATCCCCGGTCATCGAAGGAAAGCAGCTGGAGGGATGGGAATTAATTAGAAACGAATATCGCGAGGTCTCTAGCTTTGTCGCGTTCGAAGAGGAATCAACCGACAACAAAGCGGCAACAGACAAACGGGAAGAAGCGTCGTTGGGGATGAATACGGAGTACAAAGGTCGACCGGACGAAATCCATTATCGTCAGATACCGGATCTCTGTGTTCACCTCGAAGAACCTCCTCGAGCGATATCCAGGGCTCGGGTGAAAACCCTCCGCGCGATTATAATCCATGTAGGATCGTTATTGGTGGAGAGAATCGATTAAAATAATATCGCAAGTTCTGTGTATGAGAAACGGCCGATTTTTACATCTTTCTTTGCGTTAGGACGCGATAAAGAAGTTCAAATTCACGAATATGTAAGGGGCCGTTATATTCTCCTCCTTTTTATTTGTTCGTAGAGAACGTGCGAATTAATTACACAAATTTCCAATCCGCAAAATAATAATTTGCAGCATCGCTTCGGGGTCTTAAAGCGGTACGTAGAACGATACAGATCAACGCCGGCCACGAATTTGGTGTAATTCATGACAGTATTAGGTTTTCTAACCACCTCATACCCGCCAAGGATTAATTCTAAAGAAACACGCTGTTAATGTGATTATAAAACATGCAATACACGCGTACTTTCATGAACCGATAATAACCGTTGAATAAATATTTAACACACCGCGTACACTTTTTTAGTCAAACTTTTTCTAAACAGATATTTTCCCGCTCGCGAGACTATTATCTATTATCCGCGCATTTATGACAGCTGTGTTGAAACGATTTCTCACGGGTCTGCGTTGTTCGCCAGAGATCAGTAGGTAACCGAGCAATCATCGGTGTAAAAGCGGTGTAAAAGTGAAACTGGATCGAACTTCAATTTCCATTTGACTATATTAAATTACGTTCATCGATACTTGAACTTTTGATCACTCCATTAGTAATTTGTCGCGACGCGATAAAGAAGTTTAACACGTTGAGTGCCACGTCCGTCACCGGAGACTGACAGCCGAGTTTTCCGTTCAAACCGCATCAGTCACCGATAACTGACACAACTTTTCGCTCAGGCTGCGACAGTCACCGGTGACTCACAGTATAAAATATGATAATAAACTTAAAAATTTACATTGTTATGAATTGTTATCTAAAATTTATATAAAGTCCACTTAATTTTTATTTAATGCGGGAATTTATTATTAATGAACTTGAACATTTTTTTCAGAAAACGTAAATGGATTTTATTAAAACATGGTAATCATGAAAATGATTGTCCCTCGCATGTATCGCAAAATGTTACAACTTGTTTGGTCAAATTTCTTGCTATTTTTCTGCCACTCTCTGTCTCATTTTCTTCATGGCACGATTTGCAGTATTTTTGCACTGCTCAAGCTCTGCCAGGTTTTCTCTACAGTTTATGCAGTTTTCTACTGGATGCAATGGTGTTGGTTGGAACGTCGGCTTCCTGGCAATTTGTTAGGTAAACCATTAACTTCACACGGAATTCCGTAATGCTGAAACTCTTCTTGGTGATATTCTTTTAAAAAATAAAACTATCCAGGACTGCAGTATTTAACAAAAGTTCAACAGCCAGCTTCCTATACGACTTCACAGATCTTCTTAATGGATTATTATAGGCATTCATCTGATCAGTTAAGTCGACAGCTGTCTTTCCTGTATTATAGTCCACCATAATTTTCGGTTCCAACTTGTATCCTGATCGACTCTGAACATTCACCATTTCCGGCGAATGTTCTGTTGACGGATTTACAGCATAACTTATATATTTTCATTCTGTATTTATACCGCTACTGTTTCAGGTATTGCCGAAGTATAATACGGCCACGGAACGGAATCAGTGATTCATCAATGCATACATCCTCTGTCGGGTTGTAATATTTTTTTAAATTTGTTCCCAGTGCGTCTATAAGTAATTGGATTTTAAACAAAGGGTTGGATTCATTATTGTTTCTATTGTCAACAAAGTGCAGCATTCTCAGTTATATTTCGAACCTGTTTCTGGACATGATATTTTTTGGTAATGTTTCCACATACGCAGGATCATGGGACCACTATAAGTGTATGGTCGGCAATCTCACAAAGCCCATCCATACAATTAGCCCCGAAAATCGCTTTGTCTCACATTTATTTGTTACTGTCCACTTTTCCAAGCGCTTCGAGCATCCGCTTTCCAACTGTTGTGACGCATATAGGTTCGCTTGTTCAACAATTTCCTCGAATAATGCATCCGGCACAAATAGTTCGTAACAATTTTCTACTGCTACAATCTTAGACTTAAATCATCAGTTACAAATTCAGAAGGAGAGACAAAAGGTAGAATACTTGGCTGATTTTCCCTCGAATCACTCCAATCTTCAACACTTTCTTCCTCTTCCTCTGATGAAGAAAAAACGGTCACTCTATACCGCCTTTTAGCAAAAATAACTTCGCTATTATCACTTTCAGACGCTTCGACTGACATTCTGAAGGCTAAGGAAAAATTTTCGTGTGCACTGGACCAAGAACCATAGATGGCTGAATGAATAAAAACGTAAAATATTTCTAAAATGTATGACGTAGGACATTTCTAATGTGTTTATATTACTTTGTCATGGCCTGAGCAGAGCGCTGGCCCGAAGTCGAATTCAATGTAATCTTTTCTAGCGGGCCAAACGATAAACAATACAAAACAGGCTAGGCGCCTAACGAGTTGGATGAATGTCCATATAAGCATTCCCTTTCAAGCAGAAATATCTTCCCTACGATAACAAACAATGGCCCTAATATGTTAATCATTGGAATCGAGCAAATTCTAATTTGCTAGTATCGCGTTTCGCATTGCTGTACCACGACACCAGCATCGGGAATTGAAACACTCTCGTCGGTTCAGATCGAATGCTCGATCGAGCTTCGATTGACCAAGTTGGAGGAATTTTTCTTCGATAGCGAGTGGAACCGAGGCTAATCTCACAGCACGGTTATCGTAAAGCTCGATAGAAAGGAAAATGAAAACACGGGAAGCCTGCGAACGCGAGCCGACCTGTATTTCGACCGACAATAGCTACGGATTTGTCCAGTTTCGTTAGCCGACTGTTCCGAATACATAAAACCGAGGAAACTTCCTCAGTCCCTCTTTCTCTCTTCCGCAGTCTCTACCCCTCTCCGACGAAACTTCGTGGGTAATGTACAAGAGATTGTTAACACGTTTCGTGCCACGTGTACCACCGGTGGTAAACGTTAAATCTGATCTTCAGGACACGTCTACCCTCGGTGGTACACGATTACAATATCTCTAAACACCAATTCCTTTTTCCGCTACCTCTCGGAAACCTGTTTCGCTTTATCGATACATAGAATGTAAGTAGATGCAACACGAGTAAGCGATAAATCCCTTACTTTCGGATTTCCGAGTTAGACCGCGCTGTCGTAATCACCGACTCTAATGCCAAGGAATATCGGCTGGCCGAGCCACTTTGCCCGATTCCTACATCGCTATCTCTGAAGTACCGATTGCAGGATGCGCGACAACCGATTCATCGTGCTCTCCTGGAAATTTTATAATAAGGAAACGTTGAATTGCCTCGAGTGACATAAGAAAATTCTTTAGCGGTACGACAGTTGTCACGGTATGAAATATGGTTTCTCCTCTCGAATTACCTGTTCCACAGCTTTTCAGTCTCGCGATACGTCAAGTTTTGAAGTAATTTCTTATACATAAATGCTGAAAGTAACACGAATTGGAGGAAAGTAACGCGATATCGTTATTTATTCGCTATATCGCCTCGCTCTCGTCTTTTCGCCTCTTTTAATTTCGGGCATTTACGAGATTTTCCCAATTTTAGCGCAAAGTACTCTATGGACGTGTAACTTTTTCGATTTTAAACAAATTCCCAGCTTTCGTTCTTCACGGTTAATTCAATTGCGAATTTGATTTAAACTTCGCCTCTTCGATTAACGAAAGCGACTCCTATCGGATATTTTATTTTTCCGATTTCTGGAAATATCGGTTTCTAAGTATTATTTTAATCTATGAATAAAATATTTTTTAGCGAAGTTAAATTTCTCGGATCGGAGACGTTGTTTCGCGTTTAAAAACAAAGGTAGTATTTAATGCAAAACTCTGATATTGTCTATCAACGAATCCAATGGTTTTTTGATATTTTTCTTTCAGATATCTGACATCTGAGAGTGGTTGATACAGCAGTAATTCTTTAAATTAAATTTAGATTAAAAATAATAAAGGAATGTCGACTATTTTCTTTTCTAAAGTTTAACATGTAAAAGTTATCCATATTAATTTTGCCACAATTAACTGTATACTCTGGGCAGTTGCGAAGATTAAAAATCTGAAACGAGTCATTCAGACTTTTTTTGGTAGTTCTAGCGTTAGATAATAGTTTACAAATATTATTAGAGCATCTGAAGTTGTGTAAATCACACCAAAGTCGAACTGGTGTATTTTTTACAGTATCGTTTGATGCAATTCACCGAATATCATGTTTTCCACGTTGGAAAATTGTCGAAGGATGCGTGGTTCCGTTCAAACGATCAAATCTGACGTTTGACTCATACGTGACCACATATCGACTGAATGTAACTACGCTGCGTAATGTGGTCCACGAAACTATTTACTTCTTATCCGAACTATTTTAACGTGTTGTTTACTCTCATTTTTTGCACTTGTTGATTAATACTTGTCAACTCGAGTACGTTGAAATGATCGCTGTAACCTTAAAATAGCACCGTGACACGTCAAAGTTTCTGTTCTCTATTAGGGAGTTGTAACATTTCACTGGTACTACGCAAAGAGGAGAAAAATAAAATCCGCGAAGAAATTCACTTCGCTTCCGCTGTTTGAACACTGATTTAAAACTAAACTAAGCCTCCCTGCCGGGGAGGTGTTATTATCAAAATATACTAATATTGGCTATTGATAATAAAAATTAGATATCAAACGCGGGATAAGGCGTAAAAATTCGAATTTTCTTCAACGGTATTAACTACCGAGCGTATTAAAATTACTCGAGACACTTTACATTACTAATTACTCGAATCATATTACAATTTTCATTAAAATTATTCAATTACCACAATTTCATTCAATCCTCCGTACACGTTGCATCGAGAAGATTCTAAGACAGTTACGTTCGGTCGAATAAGTGGCGATATAAAACGAGAAGAGAAATGAAAACGGACAAAGAACACGTGTCGGTGACGTGGAAAATAAGATGATAACACGGAGAACAATGCGAACAATGATATATAACGCGTTATATATAATGCGTTGTTGACGACAACGAGACAGGCGAAACAGGCGGGACAGGATTTTTTAATTTTCCAGCCGAATCAACGTGTAAGAAGACCAGTGAACAGATTCGTAGCGTAGCATTCACGCTGGCAAAGAAAGTAAAAGAACAACGGAGGCAAGAAAGAAGCAGTGAGAAAGGGAGCGAGAGAGGGGAACAGAACGAAGCAAAAAAGGAAAAAAAGAGAGAGAAAGAAGGAGGGATGAAAAAAGACAGAACGAATGGGAATGGGGAAGGTGGAATGAAAGAAAAAGGAGAACCAAGATAGAGAAAGACGGAAAGGGGATGATAGAATGAAAGAAACACGAAAGGAAACATGGAAGACAAAAGAAGGAATAAAATGGAAAGACAGAAAGTAAAAGTAAACAAATAAAAAAAAGGCAAAAGAGAAGGAAAGGATGAAGGAACGACAGAATGGAAAAGTATCTAGTGAAGAATAATCAGAGGCAAAAAGAGAGAGAGAGAGAGAAAGAGAAATTTACATTCGATACATTTGACACGATTCGAGTGGAAATTCGTTAGAACTCGTCAAATGCAACACACCTAGTTAGTGTGTTAATAAAATCTTCTAATAAAATATTCGAATAATTAATCGTTCGGCTTCTCCTGTAGCCATCCTGTGGCCACCTGCGACATCATTTACACGGAATAAAGCGAAAAGAAAGGAAGAGAGTACTAACTAGGCTATTCTGGAAGAAACACATGGGAGTGTGTGGTGGTATGTGAAGCAAAGATCGTTGGCAGTGATTGTGGGGTTGGAAGGGAAGCGAGTAGCGGGGCTGTATAATTTAATTAATTCCATCGAATTCACGGTGAGAAGCACGTGCCTGGAGCTCTCGCGGTGGGACGATAGGAACATTCATTCGGGCCAGGCTGGTCCGGACAAGCGGTTCCTCTTAGGTCTTAATCGTTTGCCACGGAATGCGCGTCTCATGCAAAAGAGGACACAGATGGCTTGTGTTTGACTTCCCTTGTATTTCCTCCGGCTATCCCCACGACGCCAACCCGGTTACTTTACGAGCTCCTCCATCCGTGACTCGAGTTCCACTCGGGATCCGAACCACCTTCTCCGATCCTTCGCGCTAATGATACCGTATCCTGCGATAATCGCATCGAGATCTACCCTATCGGACTTAGAATCCTTTCGAATTCCTCAACTTGCAAGTCAAATTTCATAGGGAAGATCGATTTCATATTCCAAGTGTTTGAACGTGTCTAGAAGATTTCTATCTTACGAATACATAACCCTTTGCACTCGAGAAATCGAGATCTATCCTTTCAGACTTCCAAACGTCGTGTCTCCTTCCGAATTCTACGACTCGGAAATCAATTTCGATCATCTCCATATTCCAAAAGGTCGAACGTGTCGCAAACATTACCATCTTGTGAGTAAGCCTTTGCACTCGAGAGATGAGTTCCCATTCAACCCTTTGTAGCCCTTTCGAGAGGCGAGTACTTGACATGTAAAATTTCAAATAAATAAATTACGAGTAAGTGCTTCACGTTCTTCGAAATATTTTTTTATTTCCACCGGATTGTTTTAGAGTAAGGAATATGAACAAAAGCGTCGATGTTTGTAACAGTTTAGGTGTATAAAAATATGGCACTTGACTGATTTTTTTCAAATTTTGCCCCACTTTTTTGTTAGACGTTTTATTAAAATATTAATTTTACTTACGCATTTCTCGTTTGTATGAAATTATCAACAGAAATTTAGATTGTGTTGCAATACAAACGATGCACTGCGTGAATTTTGAAAAATAAATTTCAGCGCGCGGAGCTATAATGCTCTGGCATAATGCTTCAGAAAAATTGGAAAATAGAGGAGAAACGAAACAAGCACGAGTTTAGTATTTCACTTTTAGTTTTGTAATAAAATCGCTAATTTCTAGCGTGAGAAGCGAAATTCGCATCGATTAGTACATTAGTTGATCGGCGCTGTAAGATCTTCCTCTAGACTAGGGGAAATATAGTACATTTGCAATACTAGTTTGCTCGAGGTGAACAAAAAATTACGACAGAGAGTGGAAACAAACGAAAGTGTACAGTATCGTAAAGAATATAATAAATTTTCATGCGTTTAGTACCGATGAAACATAAAAAGCTAACGAGTAGATTTATTTAATAAATTTTTACGTGTTTTAATCGCGATATCGTCGACTGAAAACCTGCTGAAAACATTTTGAAAATTTTTCTATTGTTCCTTTGTAAATTAACTCGGAAATGTTCCTTAAAATCGCAACATTTTACTGCGTTTACTCCGTCAAAATATGTTAAATATAAAACCGTGCTTTAAATCTCGAAACCTCTAATTTTTCGGTTCTGAGTTTAATTTTTCCGAATGTTCGCACTCCGTCGTCGAATATTTCCAAGAAAACTTTGACCAACTTTATGTTTTCTAAATTTTCTATGTTTGCTACGTTTTTCATATTTTCTACGTGTATAATAAGCATCGAAATATATTAAAAAGACTGTGCTCCGTGAAAAGATGGAAAATGATTAAGAGCTAATGCGATAGAGAGATTCCATTGAAGTAGAGCCGCGTGGAATGGAAGCATCCGATTCGATCCTGATCCATGGTTCTCCTGTCCGCATGGTTCGGTATTTTATGTCAAAACAATCGGACAAACGTTCAAATAAATGCTACTTGACGGCACATTTGCCCACTCGATTCTGAAAAATTTTACGAGCTCGCGAAATCGTCTATTTCGCCTGCACCGGCTCTGTTTAAGTGTCCTATCCATATTTTTGCCTTTCTCCTCGTGTTTTATAAATTACACGGATATTTACCAAACGTGCCAGCAAGAGTACGGACGAAAATATCTGTGAAGAAGTACACTTGAGCGAAGGATTACGGAAAGGACACTGTGTGATTCTTGTTAAAATTTCTTATTATCCATTATTTCGTATTCAACGTGTAATTTTATCGTACTGGTAGCAGCACAAAATTGAAATTAATTTGGAAATGGCTCTATTGAATAATTATAATTATTCAGTTATGCTCTCTTATTTCTATTAAACAGATTTTCTAATAGATATTCCATACGTTAAAAATAATAGTGATTATGTAATTATTCTATATGTATACTATCTCCCTAATGCAACTGGATCAGGTTACTTCCAATATCACGATAAACTGCCAAATTTCTAATTTTTCGCAGGAATTCATTGCAAATGCACCTTTTAATCAATTACAAAGTTTGCCTACCTATCTACGATACTATTCACTAAATTATAACGTGTCATTCTACTTTATTAGAACAAAATATTTGTTATTTCGTTATTTAATATTCCGTTACCTCTTATTTTGCTTATTTATTTTCTTGTATTATTTAGTATCCAAAGTGTGCGAAAGGAGGAAATTTGACTAGAAAAGATACGATCATTAGTTTGCTAGACTTTTAATTCCATTTCGTTTCCCGGTAATTTACGCGTATCTGTTTTATCGATGCAACATTGAAAGAAACCTCTTGCAAAAACAGCCGGAAAATTTATGACTCCGGGTATGCCACATACAGAGGTTTACGCAGAAAACGTAACAATAGTATAAAATATCGAGAAACAACTGATACCGTCGAAGAATAATCTAAAAAACAATGTCCCGATATATCAATGAAGCGTTATTAACAGAAATCCAAAGGCATCGTGCTGATCACAAACGTCATAAAAGAAAATTCGACTGTTTCGAAAAGCTCGCTCGTACTCATTTGCCGAAAGTGCAGAACGTTTATTAATTTAGAAAACGAATATTTGAAAGGAAGAATCATGCTCAAAAGATAGTCACTCGGGTTCTTATAAATGGAACGCGAACTTCTTAAATGATAAAAAGGTAGCGTGCCGATCGCAAGTGTCATAAAATGAAATTCAATTATTTGGGAAAACTCGATCGTACTCATTTGCCGGGTGTACAGAACGTTTATTAATTTAGAAACGGATGTATAAAAGTAAGACTCGTGCTCAAAGGATAATTGTTCGAGTTCTTATGAATGAATCGCGAACTCCTTAAACGATGAATACAAAAGGAACGAGTGGAAGCACGAATAATTCGCAAACAAGTAAAGTGTACTTGACATAATTCCATCAATTATGAATTGTTATACGTACAATTAAATATAATTGAATAGATAAAAACAGAGGAAAGCAGTGAAACTCGCGATTACCTGGAATATGTGGATGTTTTAAATTTCCCTGTTTAATCACTGTGTTAAATTACTATATTTCGCTCGGATTGCACAACGGTGTAAAAAATTCTGCGTTTCGAAGAATTTAAGTTAATCACATTTTATATCGCGCAACCGTATTATCGTGCAGCGCGTGAGGAAATAACAGTCAATGATCTTCAGTATCTATCGATTAAATTTCCGAATAAATATTTATATTTTTATACGCGAGCTCGCCTCGAATCGAATCGCAGTCTCGATGGTATTTTTTAGACTAGCGATTCTATATTCCATCAAAACGAGGGATAAACAATTAATCGTTCGTTAAAATGATACTTGTTGTTAGATTTCCATTACATATTTAACTAATTCTTTCAAACGAGCAAAATTCTAATAGTTTGATCAAAGAGTCATAGATATTTTCTAAATTATTAAATTATTGAATTAAAAATTTTTTAGTTATTTCTAAATTATTTTTAAACTTCTAAATTAGTAAATTTTTTGGTAGAAAAACGTATCATCGGTAATTTTAACAGACACCTATGTTTCGAATATTAAACAATATTATCGATCAAATTACGTTTCTCCGATAATGCCAATGAGAATATTAATACGCGTGCTTCTAATAAGAGCAGAGAAAAAAAATCACGAGGGATTAGAACGCGAAGGAAATACTGATAGAAAGATAAAGCGATCCATAGATGAATCTGGTGTAACCGAAAACAGGAATCGTAAGGGACATCGGTGGAATTTCGAATGCCTATCCGGCTAAAGACCGTGGACATGGATGAAAAGGAAAAGGAAAAGGAGGAAAGGAGAAGGAAAAGGAAAAGGGAAGGGAAGAAAGAAGAAGGAAGAAAGAAGAGGCATCTAGAGGAGCTTTATGGTCAAATGCTTACAGCCGGACGCAAAACCACACTTTACTCAATGGGGTATACACCGGTAGAAGATACGTAGCAATAATACGTGAGCAATATAGGTGGAGTTAGGTACTGAACAGGTGGACACAACGAAGGGGTACCCGATTGCACACTCTGTATGAAATATCAACCACCGTGAAACTTGAATGCCCTGAGAAACTTTGGGTCATCCTCTGCCAACTCTCACTTTCACTCGATCGTCAATCTGTCCGCTTGCTAGAAGTTCGGAGACCTAAAAATCTCCGGAATTTCTATGAAAAACCAAGGAAACTGGCTGACCAGAGAGAATCAGCAGCAAAGCATCGGATTCGGAGAATGACTGACACGGTTCGGGGCCCCTGTCGTCAATATTCGCTAAACTATGTGCGAGTATATCAACACTGGACAACCTCTTTGCTTTATAAAAAAGTTATAAGATTAACAAAGAATCCGACGACCCGCTTAGCCTTATACCTTATTCCTCGGAGGAAAACTCGACAAAGTGGCTTTGCTTATTATATTGCATCCGTTGAAATGGCCTTCGACCTTCTTGAATCGTCGCAACCTCGATTATCCGAATCATTTCGGCGAGATACAGATCGGAAGATTTGGATTCCTGTTTGTCCGTTTAATGAAGCAAAACAAATTTTGTAAACAGAGCGAGAAGATAAGGACCAGCGTCATTTCGTCGAGCAGCTGGCCAATTTTGAAATGGAAACACTCGAAATAGATGCGAATGTTGAATTCGTCGGATCTTCCCTCGTCTACCATTCGAAATTCGTTGCATACGTATTTCAACTCATGCGCGATGTGTGTATCCAAAGTGGTGTGTACCTAGGTAATGAAGCATTCTACAATACCGATTAGGTGCTCTGGAATTTGTTGTAAATTTTCTGGCGTTGCCTAAAGTAGCTGTTTTGCTGCGTGCATTCCAAGGTGAATGAAGAATTTTTGAATTTTTTTAACACTTTCATAGCTTGTCTGTGTGCAGCCTGTTGGAGAAAAAATGATATGGAGTATTTCAAAGTATTTCAAAGATCGGTTGTAGATCTGACGTTGATTTGACACCTTTCAATATTTTGAAAATTTTTGTTAAAAATTCCACCTTTGATCACTCCATTCCGCGATTCTTCTTTTAACACGTATGCGTGTTTTAGGCCATGTAATTTGTGGTTTTATCGAATTAGGAATTGTTTGGCAAGTGTTCGATAGAATTTGGGAATTTTTGGAAAGAATAATTGAGAACTTTCTTAGTTCGAATTGTTTGGCCTGTGTTTTATAGAATTTCGGAATTTTTGTAAAGATTACATAAGAATTTTATTAGTTCGAATAATTGTTAGCGGATAGTAACACTATCAAAGATTGAAATTAGAATGAAAATTAAAATCCAGGTCGGTATTCCCCAAATTCGTTATAGTTCAAACGAAACGACGGTAAAGAATAGATAAATATTTTTGTTTAATGGTCTGTTTCTGTTTCTTCGTCCATCCCATCATTCGGTTGTTTCGTATACCCTGTGTGCATCCTTGCAATCCCTGACCGTTTTGTGCCCATTCTTCCGGGTGTTTCGAATTCGTAGACGTCCAAGCAAACTCTCGAATTTGTGTATTTGCGAACGTATTATGTCACGCTAATAAGTGTAAGAAGCATGACGTTTGTATCGGGTTCTATACAAGTGATTGTTAAACTAATATTGAAACGGGCGATTCGGGAACCACCGCTATTTATGTCCACGTTTTAACTGGCGGAGTTCAACCGTGGAATCATACGGATAACCACGTTGGCCATTAGTCTTTCCAGAATCGATACACGCCGGCTGTTACAGTGAAAATCGACGTAGATTATCATCCAACAACTTCCATGGCTCTTGTCCACCTTTCCCATCTTCATTCTATCATTCTGACTTCCAATTAATCCCGAGCCAATCCCTCCTCTCATTTTACACCGCGACACCTAAGTACGCCCTGCGAATATCTCGGAAATCAATTACAGCTTCCTCTCAACGCTACTTTCCTTTATTTTAGTTTTTAACATTTTAGTTTCACTTGTTTTCCTGTGATATCGATGAATTTTTCCACAACATAAGCGTGATTAGTAATTCATTTTGTGATTTGTAAAGCATGTTTGCAATATTTTCGTGTATTAAACGTTTGTTATTGAAAAGTCATTTTCTTAATATCGCGTGTTTTGAGCTACGTACTTCGTGGTTTTATCGAATTTGGAATTGTTTCGGGTGTTGTATAGGATTTGGGAGTTTTTGTGAAAAGTTTTTAAGAATTTTGTTAGTTCGAAATTAAAATCGAATTCGATATTCGTTAAATTTATTAGAGTTTAAAAAATTGCGAAATCATTTGAGAGATGTGAAATCTGTCTTATTTGACAGATCGTTAAGCTATTACGTACCTAAAGTAAACAATAAAACCAAGAAACAAGTATCTCTAATTGTCGAGTCTTAAATTCGAACAAAGCTTAATATTCCTCTGATAGAAATTTAGCTACCCTTTCAAATTCTGATATAAAACAACAGGTGACCCATTTAGAAAGTTGAAGACCATCTTGATATCCGGTAAACAAGCAGGTTGTATAAAATCCTTTCTGCATCGCATATCACACTCGACGTCGTGCAATTTCTGTATGAAACCTTTAATTTTATTGTTTTATATGAAACCTACACTCCAAAAGCCATTCATGGTTGCAATGTCACAAGCGAGGATAATTCTAACTTCAAATACCGCGTGTTCGTAATTCTCCGAGTGAGAATTCTTCTGAAGGATTTATCAGAAAAGATTCAGAGCGGTAAATTATTCTACGTTCATTTCCCAGCTGTCTATTTTGCCAGTTTTCATGTTATCGGCAAGATTCTCTGATTTATAAGTGTGTCAAATGCTACTAGCAATAATTGTCTAAGAATCTAAGAGATTCTTTGCAAATTAACGAAGGTTCGAGGCAAAAGAGTTAGAGTATGTAGTGTCGCGATTTTTCTGAATTGACGCAAGGCGCTCAGACCCCAATTCAGAAGTTTATTTTTTATTAATTTCACAACTGTTTATTTCACCGATTTCCGCACTATGGAGAAGAAGGTACTCAGACCCAAATTCAGAAGTTTATTTTCTATTAATTTCGCAATTATCTATTTTCCCACTTCTCTCGTTATCGATAAAATTTTTACATGGCATTAATATCAACATGAATTGCAAAAGGTTCGAGTGAATAGAGTTAGAGTCAGTAGCATCGCGATACTAAATAAATGCAAGGCACTCAAATTCAAATTCACAAGCTTATTCTCAACTAATTTTGCAACATTCTATCTTCCCAATTCTCTCCCTATCGAGAAAATTCCCTTTATGATATCGATATCAACACCGATTGCAAGAATATTCCCAGTCCCAGAAGTTAGGAGTTCTAGGGATTGAAAAATCGAAGGAAGTTCGTTGCGAAAAAATTAAAGGTCGATAGTGCGACGACTGTCCGATCTGATTTCGTGTTATTGCGATTGCTCGATTGTTAGCAGGTTGGTTAATTAGGAGGTAGTACCGCTAGCGTTTTGGGTATGAGGACACGCGGGGAATCGAGCCGGCTAACTCGCCGCAACACAATACACTCTCCAGTTCCAGTCTGAACGTCTCGTCTTCTACTACTTGTGTTTCGACGGTGCATTGTTCATTCTTGCGAAAGAATGACCTCGCCTCTTCATTCACGTACATTCCTGTCATTGCTGCATCTGCAGTTTGGCGCACCTGTACATCATTGGCGTTCACTCGTCGCATCGATCTTTTAACCGCCATCGAAGTTTCTCTTTAATTAGCATAACTAGAAATAAAACACACAGTAACGAATATAATTATCTTATTTAAGTATTTTATGAAATTTTATATCTTCGTTAATAATAATTTTATAAGATATTCAATGCTTGGCGTAAAATTTTTAAATTTGACTTGGCTTTAGTAAATGTGATATAGAAAAGACATTATGCGACATGAATGCGTAATACTCTCAACCCATACTTGATTTTTTAAACAAATTTTTTTTCCTTGTGAGAAAAAAGTGCTTCCATTAATTTGTCAAGTCTAATCTTGTTCATCATTCTCTTGGTTCTTTGTTGCCCGTAAGACGATTTCTCGCAAAATCACATTTCTTGTAACCTAACTATTATACTATGTTTCTCTATATTTAAACATGTTTCTCTGAACTAAGAAATGTCAACGATCGCTGATAATCTTCCGTGCTGATAGAACTGCTATAATTCTGGGAACATCTCAAATTGGGTACACCCTTGGCTTCCACTGTCTTTGTATTTATGTGTTTTATAATCGCGAGCAACGATTCGAGACTCTCTATCGTCGATGAACCGGAACTAGTATTTTATCACGGCAAAATAAGCTACAGCAATTGTAATGAAATTGCAGAAAGTGTTAACGGCGATTACCGTCATTAAACGTGATCCAGTTCAAACAAACCAGAAATAAGCAGAGACTGCACAGAATAATCCGGATTGTGAAGCGAGTTATGATAGTAATATCGACCACTGAGGTCAGGAAACATTTAAATAATCCCTCCCTTCCTTTCTCCTCCTAAAACACTTTTTCGCCTCCTTCCTGCAATTCCTATTCTATTTATAGTCTTTCAAAACCTGTTTTCCTTTCATCTCGCGAATGATTTTTGCAATTTTTTTGAATTCATTCGAAAAGAGACAGATTTGTTTGAATAATTAACGTGAAAGAGACAAAGTTTGAATTCGTCGTAAATCGATTAGAATTTATCAAATCTTCTTATATAAATTTTCAGATAATCGGCTAAGTCTTCTGAATTCTATTCTAGTTTGATCTCGCGAATGATTTTTGTAATTTTTTAAATTAATTCGGAAAGGGGCACGTTTGTTTGCATAAGCGACGTCGAAGGAGCTAATTTTGAATTTGACGTAAATCGATTAGAAACTCATTAGTGGCTATTATTTATCAAATTTTCTTATTTCAATTTTCGAGTAATCGGTTAAATATTCGCCACCCTATTTTCCTTTGACCTCGGGAATGATGGGGGAACCGAGGTAGGTTTCGTAATTATTTATTCCAAATAACGAATTTATTCTCAATAAATTTCTGGATTTATCTGCAATTTATTCAAAAACATATTTAATGGATTCCTGTAATAATTGGAAGTAATAGCTTGCGAATGTCCATGTTCGTCGAGAACATAACAAATAGCGTGCATTTCTGTGGTCCTTTCCAAGTTCTTGAGTCCTCTGCAACAGCTTATATCCATCGGAAAATTAGTTAATACCACGTGTGTTTAAACTGACAAGACTTTTGACATTTTTCCTACGAACGATGATAGTCATTTCAAATAATTGGATAGGTACGAATACCTGGGGAACCATTCATAAAAGTTTAAGTACAGCTTGTAATTAATTAAATTAATTTCAGTTATTTCAACGTTTTGTTTGGTATCATGATTACCTTTATTTCTGATATTGTGATAATAGTAACGATTTGCAATAATTAATATGAACAAATATTTTTTAAATAGACAAATTAGCTATGTCGAAAGGTATGAGTCTGTTGATTCTTCCAAAATTGATATTCCTATATCAACCATAATGTATTACACATCTACGTTCAATTACGTTTTTTTGTTATCGTGCAGACTATCAACATTGTATAAACAAAATTTTATTTGATTACGAAAGTAAACGGTTGTGATTGATCACAGTCTTTTAATTTAATTTGGAACCTCGAAATTTAATAATCGTTGTAGGCAAACATTTGACATTGATAACTTCTAATATCAGAAGGGTACGATAATAAACAAATGTAACAAACATTTTGAAATATGAACGCAAATATATTTTCGTTATTCCTGAAAAATTGTAAATATATATATATTCCTAAATAAAAATTAATTAATATTAATATTTTTGGTCGCCTTTAAGGTCTAAATTCGTTTAAAATGATAATCCTTTGTAATTTTATAACACCAGAATACATTTTAAAAAGATGTTCCATAACGATGCGAAAGATTCTACGCAACTATCAGCTGCTTGAGATTAAAAGAGTAGGAAATTAAAAGTCACGATTTACTATGTGAATAGTTCGTGAACGTTTAATCATCTTTTCAAATATATTATCGTTAATACCGGTAACGTGCGTAATAAAAAAATTACCAATGAAATTATTAACAGTCATCTATCCGAATTGAGTTTCTTAAACACAAAGATTAAAACACCGTTCCTTTTCCGTCTGACTATTTACATGCGTAAAATCACGAGGAGTTACAAATATGGTGAAAATACGCAACGAATAGCGAAGAATAGCGGAGAGTTACGAGCAATCGCGAAAACTGCCGAAGTCTCCCGAAGTGTCCCGACGTGTTCCGAAGCGGCCGCTCGCTTTTCATAACGCAACGTGATGTATCTACGAACGAATAGACGCAACACGTTTCTAAAACAAACTTTTCCGGAATGGAAAGGAACGTCTATGGTTGAAACGTGGCCGAACGAATCGCCTGTCAAATTTCTGAAACACGAAGAAAGGCGTTCCTGTCGGTGGCGCAACGGTTAACACGTTCTGTGCCACGTGTACCGCCGGCGGTACACGTCAAATCTGATCTTCAGGCCACGTGTACCATCGGGTGGTACACACAGTCATATTTATTTAATGCGCTAAAGACATACATTTTATGACAAATGTAATTGTATGAAATATATTTCTACCAAAAGAATGAGGCATTGTGCAAAATGCAGTATAGACAAAACACATAAGTTTGTTTAATTGTTATATATACGATAATTAATATTTACATTTAACGGTGGATTTTATTAAAGCAACGTGGAAATAGAACTGGAACTCTCTCTGTCGTGTATTTCCATATTACCTATCATTAGGGCTAAAAATGAGAGTTGAATAACTTGCTCAAATCAAAAGATTAAAAAGATGAAATAATAGTCGAATGAAAGTAAATAATAGAAACTCCTTTTCTAACAGAAACAAACGAAAAACAAAAAATGTTCTTTCCGAATACTCGCATACTCCTATTTTCGTTACATATTCTATTTCTCTCGTTTTTTTAACAAATTCGAATGCAGCAGGTTTTTTACTAATCGAAAAGTTTCGAATTGCCTGAGATTTATAATTGAACTGATCGCAGCGCCACGTGTAATACTTGTGGTACACGATATAATAACTACCCTAAACAAGAGAACTACTTATGTACTGATGATGTAGTGAAATGTTGTGTGACAATATATCAATCTTTAGTCTAAATATCAAATGGCCTGAACCACAAGTCAGACAAAAATGGCTTGGCACGGAACGTGTTGAACGTTCATACATCCGTCTAAGAAGCACATCTCATCTCAAAGGCAGAATTTTAAAAGTGTAATAAGCCCCTGGCATTATGCCCGTTGCTACATTTATCCTCCCTGAATATGAATTCAGACTGTGGCTTAGACAAGACGTTATACCCGCTTCTCTCCACCGAACTGAAACGCGGAAGCTACTTTTTTCCACCGTATATCCATCTTCGTATCTTCTCCGACCATTTTTCTTGCCCCTTAACTTCGGCATAATTACGAGTGAGATAACCTGGAGGGGATGCAGTTTAAGCCTTATCTCTTGCTCAAGATGATTATTTAGACGAATGGAGGTAAATTCTTTTACCTTCTTTAATTCTGTTATTCTTCTTTATCGTATTTTATCTTTGCTCCACGAATTTTCTGACCAATTCTCCCTCTGTTTGTCACGTGTAACCGGATTTTACCGTGACTCCGGGAGCAAGAGATTGAGGTTAGTTAGTTCGACGAGAAATACTAAGAGGTTAACCGCTTCGAATGCATTCGTTCGTATGACTCCAAAACATTCGATAAATAATATATCCACGTTTTATTCAAACTTTGGAAGTAATACTGCATCCAAAGTAACGATGGATGAATCTGAAACTTAACGTGGACAAAATTTAAAGTTAATGCAGAATTTGTATAATATTGAATATACATATGCTTTGAAGTAGAGGGTATGAGCATTGTAATTAATAGCAGAGGATGATTTAATTAAATATCAGGTTGAATTAATTCTAAAAATTCACTTTCGCGATAGATACGTTCATGTTTAATTCTCTACAAATTTTTCTCAGTTTCTCTACGTATTTTCAATGATTGTATGTTACTTCAGGCACAGTATTACTTTGAAAACTCAATAAAATAGAATAGTACAGAAATAGGTATACAAAATAGCAGATACATAAGAAATATAAAGGTTCAAATTAGTTTATCACTTGTGTATGAGCTCTGTAAGTCGCTTACTTTGTTATTGAAAATTAATTATACATTTCCTGTAAATCTGAGAGAGCAGTCTCTGTAGAGACACATTTAAGCATGGAATTCGAAAGATTTTGGAAAGGTCATAAGTGAGTATGTCCCAGGATGATTTGCAGTGTCATTTAATTACCGCAACAAACGAACACGTGCCATTCTACGTGGCATTTTGATTTGTACGCCCAAAAAGCTGTACGAAGGGTGGCAATATTTCTAGGAATTATTAACAAACAAATGACCATGAATATTGGTCGGAGTTTTAAATCGATAGATATGAATTCCAATTGTAGGGTTGCTTCGGATGAGAAAGGGTTCGTTCAACGAAATGACAACATATTAATAACGATATTGCCTCATAACGAACTGATAATTGTTTATTTCTGACGACGTTCAGCCGGCCGGTTCATTTCATCCGGTTGATGATAAACTTATCAAAGTCGATTTCGAGTTAAAGCATAATTCCTAAGCGTTCCGGCCTTAAAAGCTGCCGCGAATATCACCCTGATCCAATTTTCCTTATCAGGTTCATAACAGCGAGGGAATTAAATCTATTTCGCGATAATTTCGTTACCACCGATGGTGTTGATAAATAGCCATAAAATTAAACCCTTCCTGTACTTTAGCGAGACTGACTCGCAATGAAGATTTTGACCCAAACACGAATATCGCGAGTCAGACTCGCGACCACGTATTTGGACCAAATGTAAACATAACAAGCCGAGCTCGCGGACTGCTTTTTTGCCCGTTCCGATCGTAACTGAATGTTAGTTCCTATCAGTACCTTTCTTTTTTGATATTCATTCAGTTTTATGATTAAATTTAAAAAAAATAATATGTTATTTACTTTTCGGCGTAGTATCAATACATTTCTGAGAGGACCAAACTACATTTGCAGACGCTTCATGACGCATTGTTTATTCATGCAATGAAATTTCGAAACTGTTGTATATTTACTACAATAATATAAAAGAATTAGTGTTTACTTCCGCAACAGCAGTATCGCGTAGAATTGACTACAACACAGGTATCGCGGGCATCTACATTTCTGTTCGTATTGCGACTGTTTACAAGCATCAGTCTGGTCTGTTTAGCGCGCGTCGATGCCTATCGTTTCGGCCCGAGTTTCGTCGAGCTAAGTGACACGAGAAGGGGATATTATTGCCAGCAGTTACCTTTTGAAATACCAGAATTACCAGCGTATAATGTACAGCTAAATACACTGTACGCTTATATGAATAATAGTAATTAAAGCGGCATGATGGAGGCAGTAGATATACGAGTATATATTTACGCTTCAAACCGAAAGAAAGTAAAGGTTAATTTTCTCGAAAGTAATTGCATGCTTTTAGTATTTACAAGAGTGAACTATCCGAGACCAGTTTTGATGGATTAGGCGGCTTCAACGATGATGAGGTTAAAACTGTACTTTACGCGATAACAATTCGCCCGGTACCGATGAAAGCTTGCAAGAATACGAGCGAAACGAACATTTTTCTTCGTTTAACGTAACGTTTATATTCGGCAAGGATAGAATAAGCTTTCGTCATAACAGGGAACCAATTTGCGAATCGCGTTCTCGAAATATTCGCGACCCGTTTCCCGATGCCATTTCAAGGTCTCTTCCTTTGCTTTTTCCGTGCTAAAACGATCCCTAAGCTTCTCTTACTCAACGTAACACAAGGAAATTGTATGGAGGCAAGGTTGTAAGGTTTCTGTAACAATCTTAGATACTTAATGACAATCTGCGTATATTTTTAAAAACGAGAGATAGACGGATAACGAAATTTTTATTCTGTAACATGAAAATATTAAAAAATTATATTTAAAACACGTTATATCTATTAAAAGCAAACTAGGATTCCAATTTAATAATAATCCGAAATGGCATTTCATTTTCGTTTCAAATATCGATCTAATCAAACGATAATTATTTCGATAATAACAGTCAACTTTAGAGAATTTTTTAAACCCAATTTCGCTACATTTCCGTTATACTTCGACAGTTGGGTAAATTTCAATTCTATTCGATTTGAAATTCGAAAAATCGTTGACACTTTCACGGAAAATCTCGGCATCGAGAAGGTCAAGATCGAGAAGGTGTTCGCGTAACCTCATAACCACATTATACAGGGTGTGAAAACTAAAAAGAAAGAAAAGCGATTTATTCGAAAAGTGAGCGAGAATTTATTTTGTTATCGCGCTAATACCTCTTGGAAATCATCAGGCAGTGTGTACTAGCACTCTAAATTTTAACATTTTTTAACCGAAACAGCTTGCATGAATTCTATATCTGTATACTGTATAATTACGATTATATACAATGTAAAATGTATCGATGATGTCGATGACTGATGACCGTTGTTATGTGGGTGATTCTAATGGGGCCTGTGTTCGGGCGCCGATGGAGCGCGGTGGCACTCGGACTGGGGTTAGGGGTGTCGCTGGGCACAGCCTACAGATTCACTGTGCCCCCGGGACTCGCTGCCAAGACCACTCGCTGCCTTGTATACTGCCTCGTATACCTTATATACCTATAGGTCCACCAGCCATCTTCATTACCGTTACTTAAGCATCTCAGACAGAACAGTTCTCTTTCGACCACGATAGATCATTTTCTAGGGGGTGCTCGTTCTTCCCGCATTCGTTTTCGGCCTCGCCGTTGCTGGACTGTTACCTTGCAATCTTTAGTATTTTAACCTCTCAAGCACGACGCGCTACTATTGTGGCTTTCCCAGATATCGTTCTTGAAGAACGACGCGCTTCTATAGTGGTTTTCTCGAATATCACCTTGAAGAAGGTCACTGTGATGGCTATCGTAGATATCACGATTTTCGACGGCATTATATGTTTTTTGCTTTATATCTCATTTATTTCGCTTCATTAACAACTCTATTTTCACGTAATGTCATAGTGGAAATCGTCATAAACGGTTTTTGTATCATCCAAAAGGTTAAACGTTTCGCACGATCCCCTTTGTCGGTGAATGTACGAAAATTGTCAGAAAATTGAACTTTAACCCGGATCTTAACGGGATAATGTTCCCCGATACTTTGAAGAGATCTGACTAAAAATGCCTGCTTTTCTTTGATTATTTGGTATCGTAAAAATTTGAAAGGAAGATAAGTTATTAAACTACGAAACGAGTATGGTGGAACGCGGACCGTCTCAGTTCGTCAGGCTACTATATGGGTGAGAATGGGTTATTAGACGCTTAAGGGGTTAATGCGTCTTGAAATTGACCGACGCGAAGAGATCTCGAGCAATTTGATTTCGTCTTTTTTTCGAAAATTAGGTACTCCATAGTTCTAACGTTCTCTCTGGGATTGAGAAGGTCTGTCGATAGATATCGTTCCAAAACAGAAACGATAGATATCGTTTCCGCCATAGAAATATTTCCAATAAAAGTTGCTCGACGTCTTGGAGACCAAGTTATAATATTTTAACGATACAAGAAAGCTACCTTTCTCTTTTTCGAACGAAATATTATTTTTCATTTAATTTTCAATTCAATTCATTTCAATGTAATCGTAGATTAAACGTCCTGCGACATTAAAATTTAAAGCTATCAGAGATAGTAAAAACCAAATTTCGTCCGGAATTCTTTATGTCTACGGCAATTCGAAGCAGATGTTCAAAATGCTCTTCGTTCCCTTCGAGACGTTTTCAGTATCAGGTTCAATACGCTACATTATTTCCTTTGTTCCTTTCCTGTTCGTTCCTCTGCTGGTGATCTTTCAAACACCATAGATGCAATAACTCAGAGAAAGTAATCGGTAGGTGTGATAATCTCGCCTACCAATCGATGTAACTGCCCCTGTCCAATTATCCTCGGCACTTTTCTTGCTACTAGTCCGTAGAATTCATCGCGCTGGCATTCTCGCTTGTAATAGTAGTTTTAAAGAATTGCTTTGAATGAATTTCACGATGAGTTCCAGATAATTCGATTGGCTCGTAATAATCGACGAATGGAAATAAGAAATAAAGATTAAAAATTAGTTTGGGGGTAGCAAAGGATTCGAAGTTGAAGTATTCGCTTGAAAAAGCTAAAATCACGTTTCCTCTTTGTTAATCCCTTTCGATAAAGCTATCGTTGCAATACCTATGGTATCATCATGGGGTTATGTAACTTCTTCGAGAAATATTCGCGTTGAATCTCAATTGTACCAGAATTTGATTTCGACCGAAATTAATTTCACAAAAAATGGTAATTTTTCGAGATCTTTAGAGTTCTTATTATCTGGCTGATTATCGCGAGATATCAGAACTGGCCTAAACCACAATGGAACGCAGATAATTCAATAGTCGTAGCCAGCTATAGCAGTCGCTTGGCCAGCAAGCGTTGCATGCATGCAAACAAATCAGGTTAAGCCTCTGCTTAGTCAAATTCTAACATTTCCCAACAGAGTGCTGATATATAGTAGGCGTAAGAAGCCTCGATCGGGTAGCGTAATGTGCATTACAGAGTTACAATATTAGCCAGAAGTTTACTATCAGCTATTTACCCGCTAGCTGCGTTGCTAGACCGGCCTCGAACGACTGCAAAAACCAGGACAATGATAGCATCCTTTCGTCCGCAGAGGGATAACACCTGTAACTGATAAAAAATTGCCAGTTTTGCGCTTTGAATCATACTCGAATACGCAATTCGTTTCAAATTTCGCATCGAAAACTACTACAGTTAGCAGTGCGACGTATGCTCAGTTTTATTGGTTCGTAACGATTTAAGATTGAGTTGACTATTAATATACTGTTGGAAAAATTTCGTTACAAATCTACGTTGTGGTATTTCAAATATGTGTTAGAATAATTAAGTGTTCAGTGACGCTATTCGTCACTGATTGGACACGTATAGAATTCAGAGAGATTACTTTTTTAATATGCATGTTTCCTTAGCAAGGTTGATATAATTATTAAACGATGAATTGGTATATTGTCGCAGACTTATAATAAATTATCGAATACATAGGTTTATAATAAATTATCGAATACATAGGTTTGTTAGAATGATTGTAGCGAATTATTTGTGGAATAGAGAGAGACGTAGATACTACGTGATTTTAGTTACCTTTAATTCATAGGCAGCACTCGAATAACTATAGCTACTTTTAATGCACAACGGATGCTCAACGTTGAGTAACTATAATTACTGTTACTATGCAGCAAGTATTTAACGTTGAACGAGTATAGTTAACATTAATACAGGGTAGCTCTCGATATTGCCCCTGGCGGTCGAGGCTGTCCCCGTCCTTTGCCTTCCCGTCACCAGGGGGGAACGCGGGGTTGGTTGAGGGACCGACCTCCCGGGGATCGCAGTCCAAGGAGGTGTCGGTGTCGCACGGCGGTCCGCGCGGCACTGCCGAAGAGCCAAGAGGAAGAAGTGCGACGCGCGAAGAAGATCCCAGCAAGGTGAGCCGTGGGGGAGCGCCGGACGGCTTGTGTGCCTGACGCTTGATTTCATGGCGCTCCTCTTAGCGGAGACGGCGGATGATCGCGGGGGTTTAGTCGGTAAGAATCCGACAGACCTCCGGCCCATCCCACAGGGGGCCGGGACATCTTTTGAAAATTCCCCCGCGTCAAGAAAAAAAAAAAAAAAAAAGGGTAGCTCTCGATATTAGCCCTTTGCACGCGATATTTGTAATTTTTCACTAGATAAAAGTAGAGATTCAAAAATATTTTGTCATAAAGCAGACGATATTATTTTAGAACGATAAATAAAGAATCCTATAATAATTAACACGTAGAATTATTTAATTCCAGTACCTCTCACGCTATTACGTCATCGTAAACGTAATAAATTAATTAATATCGATCTTCAAAATTTAATAAAATACGACAAAATGTAATAAGTTCAAAGGATTAAGTGCCTATAGTCATTCTTGGATGTTTATAATTGCCTTTAGTATAGATCTAGTGCCCTACTTTAGCCTAATATAGCAGCCGTGCTTGGAGCATTTAACATCTAGGTGGTTATAGTCACCGATGATATTAAAGATCAAGTGACTATAGACTCCTCTGATATACAACGATGACTCAACGTCGAGTACCTAGTACCTAGTCACTTTTCATCTACTTTGAACGGTCAACATCCAGCGACTATAGTCTCCTTTTTATGCAGCGAGCGTTTGAGACTAGATAATATATCTAACGATGGTTTGACCAAACAATGACGTTTTATTTTGTGAAAGAAATAATTTATTTAACAAAGATAGGAATGAATCGCTGCAGACTCTTTACCGTTTCGCGATGGTCCGTATTCATGTTTCCAAATTTGCGAAGCGGGGCTAACCTTTGTCAATAATTTGTTTAACCAAGGTAGAGGGAAGAATCGTTACAAACTTTTCTCCGTTCCACAATGGTCCGTATTTATACGTTTCTGAATTCGCGAAGCGGGGGTATTAGGTCTTTCTTTTGATTAGATTAACGAACTATTTTATTTCACGGTCGACGAAAAGTTCTTTGTCTTGAGAAAAATCGTTCCACGCGTAATTGTTTCGCTGCGTGTAGTTTTACGACTAATTTGCTTTTAAATCTCGGTCTTCTTCGTGGTGTCTTGCCACAAGAAATATATATTTACAACAATCGTCGTCAAAGCGACATAACTCCTCGACACAGGGTAATTACAGTCACTTTAGGTAACAATGTGACACCTAGAATTTTTCACGCTAAATCGAAGCATAAAACTCGTCTTCCACAGAGATTCTTTCAACGATTGTGTGCTATTTAAACGGTGAAAGAGAGACCTAAAGAAGCTCGGCTCGGTTTGTGATAGGCAACCAGCGACCAATCACCGTTAATTGAAACGCGTTTGCTCGGATGATGATCCCGTGGGACAGGGATTTCAAAGTCGGATATCGTCTTGCCGATGAATCCGATGGCAGATTATCGATTTTAGTGTTCATTTCCGGAATTCCCTGTGCTTAAAGTCGGACATCGATCCTCGAAATCCAGCTATAGAATCGACTTGCGTGTTTGCACGGGCTAAGCCTACGAGCTATGCTGCTCATCATCGTGCCCACATATCTAGCAAGACTAATTGTAAACGGGCTTGCGCTTTCATCAGCTGACTCTAGCCTGGTTAATGACGGTAACGTACAGCCTCTGTGTAAATTTGGAGTTAGCACCTGCGAAGCAGCCTGAAAATTGCACCTATCTCTTCCATTCTCCTCTGCGAAATTCGACAAAAATTCCAACAACGCAATCACTCGTTCTTTATCGTTGTTCGATAATATCGATAAATACGAATTAAGATGATCATGGTATAAGCGACGGTTATAGAAATGACGAAATTTAGGAAGAGGTAATAGAATTTTTTTCGCGAATTTTAGCGAATAGCAAATAGTTATATTCTTCGTTTAAATATTTTATGGATCTTCGAATGACGGAGAAGATTTATTATTTTCACATTCATATGTGTTGTATCAATAGACTGAAGAGTTGTTTCTGAGATGGTTCTTAATTTAACTCTGTTCAATTTATTTACTTTCCCTCGAAATATCTATATCAAAGTGTAATAGTATGCGAGATTCCTGAGATAACTACCGGTATCTTCCTCGATTTACGAATATTTATTTACTCGAGACTATTTCTCAGACGGTACTGGTTTAACCCTTTGAGAACAAAAAACGAAATTAACGACACATCGAGTATACATTAGATAACGAAAAATAACAAAGAAAGGGAAATTTTCTGAATTAAAACATCTACAACATCGATAACAATGCAAAAATTATTTTTCGCCGTATTCCAAGCATCTTTTACTCTAAGAAATCAAAAATATCTCCCCGTATATTATGACATTCCTCCCCAAAGGGTTGTTAACAAATATTTATAACAGCAATGACAATGCTAAAATTATTTCTCGCTTGTTCCGTGCAGTTTTCATTCTGAAATATTAAAATACTTATATTGTGACATTCGTCCCAAAAGGGTCAATCAAAACCTGTCTTCGCTTAGCGAATTTCTCCTTGTGGAAACGCGTTATACTTCTCGAGCCTCTACTCGCGAAATAGAAGTGTCATTTTAGCCTGCGATGCACAGTTCCCGGGCGTAAATTTTCCGTTTGGAAAGCCTTCTAAATTATGTATCAACCATCGAGACGACAAGATGAACGTGGCTGACAATAAGCTAGGAGAGCGGAGATCCAAAAGGCGAGAAGTAGTTTGGGCTTACGGCACTCCTGGATCATGGTGCTGCTATTGGGTTGGCAACTAAGTGATTGCAGATTTTGTCGATAGATGGACTTTCCACATTCTTTTGTTTCGTTAACGTGGTAAAAGCATCTTATCTATGTTTTTTTGTTATTGTTCGGACTTCTACCATTAATTTAGTAAAAAAGTTATATTTATTAATGCTTTAGTTTTGTTTTTATCCCAATTTAAAAGTGAAAGAACAACACGTGCACTTCAGGCATGTTTTATTGTATTACTTCTGAAAAGGCAAGTACGCATCGCAAGCACAAAAGAAGTTATGTGCCGCATGTGGAAATGGAGCCTTGAAAGAACAGCAGTGTCAAAATTGGTTTGTTAGGTTTCGTTCTGGTGATTTTTCACTGAAAAATGCTCACCCATCTAGCCGTCCAATTCAATTCAGATCCTCATAGCACAACACGTGATATTGTGGAGAAGCCCAATGTATCGCATACATTCATCGAAAAGGAAATTAAAAAATCTTGGTTATGTCAAGACACTCGATTTATGGATCCTTCGCCAGCTTAAGGAAGTTCATTTGACGCAGCGCATAAGTAGGTATTCACCAAAAAAAGATCACGCTGTCAGTTTGGTAGGAATATAAAGGAATTTTGTACTTTTAACTTCTGCTACAAAACCAAACGATCAATTCAAACGTGACCGTTCAATGACTCGCCAATCTTAGAGACGCAATTCAAGAAAATGGCCGGTATCGTCAAATCGTAAGGGTATTGTTATCCTACATGATAATGCAAAACCTTACACGTTTTTCGTCACTCGTCAAAAACTATTGGAATTGGGTTGGGCGTTTTGACACATCAACCATATAGTCCCAATCTTGCCCCTTCAAATTACTATTTGTTTCATTAAATGGTAAAATTCAGGTCACATTTAATTCATTTTTTGATAGCAGAGATCAGAAATTATACGAACGTGGAACTTCGACACTACCAGAACGATGGCAAAAGATCATTGACGAGAATGGACAGTATCTAATTGAATAAAGTTATATTTTTAAACGAAAATTATGAATTTCCCTTCTTATTTGAAGTCCGCAATCATTAGTTGCTAACCCAATAGAACGATGTCGAGGATCTTACCAAAACGGAGATATTATTTTTCATAAACGTGGCGTATATGGCCGTTCCGCGTGATTGCATGGATCCACCGAGATGAACGCGTGACGCCGCCGATTCCGCCGGTCCAATTTAGTCACCTCCTTTCTTCCACCCGCCATGATCACCCACATGCTAAGCCACGAAGACAACCTTGCAAACGCTTCTGCTTAGCGATGTCACTCGCGAAACTGTGAAAATTTCGAACCTCGGCTAATCGAAAATATTTGCTTCAACGCCAGAGAATTTGGCGCAAGAGCTTGTTTTTAATAAAGGGATGGAAATTTTTGGAGCCTCGGCTGATTCTTTGGAGATACGCGAAATTTTGGAACAGAGTGGAACGTCGATTGTGCGAATTGATTTAGGCAGAATTATTTTTGTTTCGATAAGCTTCGAAAATAAGCATACCATATTTTCTAAGTTCGGGGTTTTTGGGTAATTTGATTTAACGTACGTGACTCGACCTATATTCGGATAACTGGGCACTTGCATGTTAAAAATTCGCATAGTCGACATAATCATTTTAAATTTTGTCTCTGCGGTGATTTTGAAAGATACTACACCGTGGGCCAAAGATTTAGAGAATTGAGAATTATTTAATAAATGGTAGAGAGAAATAAATTCGAAAAGACTTTCTAGCGTGATTTGAGAGTATCTTTTTATACTTGCCGATTCCTGTTAGCACATTTTTATTTCTAAGTATTATTATCTAGGAAAGTCAAGAAATTAAATCTTTTCCGCAATTGGTTTTATGTTTATTTTTGCATTAAATAACCGATTAACAGGTTATCCAAGATATAAATTTTGATTGACAGAAAATAAGATGATGAAATCCTTAGGACGGAATCTGTACTGTTTTAAAATATAGTACAAATGCACCCTTTACTACAAGCAATGTCAATTTAAACTCTATTAAACTCTATCTGTCCATAATATCTTTGAAAATGTTACATTTACTCAGAAATATATCACGAATCTACGCACACAATCATCTTCCAATCGGAAAATTAATTGACACAGGGATCAATTCCATTTCTAATTTCAAAATTTGTATCTAGATCAAAATCATACTCCTCTTCGTACAATCCTATGGAAAAACGTTGTTAATTTCAAAAAACAATAGTCATTAAGGGGTGGGATGAAAAGTTAAATTCGAAGAAAGGCGGGAGAAGAGGAGAGGAAGAAGCAAGATTGCCTGAATTCGTTTACCTTCTATTACTAGGTTTTCATCGAGGGATGAGCTCATTATGCCGGTCTCGTGGCCCCTGTTGGCCGCGTAACGTCTTGCATCGCCACCTTTTCGGCCAACACTCTCTCACGCCCCCGTCGGTACTCCTCATCCCATTTGCTCCCGCCTGCTCGCGCGACAGTAATTTTACTTAACCCCTTCCCGTACTTTATCGAGTCTGACTCAAGATGAAGATTTTAGTTCAAACATGATTATCACGAGCATTTTTTGCTAGTTACGATCTTCAAGATATTTATAATATCTATAAAAGTAAGGGCATTAGAGTTTTAGGATTATACTTTCCATATGCTTATATGATATCGAAAGACAATCCCAATAATCTAATAACTATATTATTCTGACCATGCGATCTCGAGAAATTTGAGGTATCGATGTTTTTTTAAATGACACCCTACAGTGTCTTTTCCATACCCTTACATGGTATCAAAGAACAACTCCACACGATCTTTAAATCATACTGTTCGAATCATTCGATCGCAGGAAATTTTAGATATCGCTGTTTACACAGGCGACACCCTATAGTAAAAGGATTAGAGTTCACTTCCTCAACAAGCAGTATCCTGTAAAACTGACTATATTGCAGGTGTCACAGATATTTACATTTGGGCTCGTATTCCGATTGTTTTCAAGCATAAGTCTGGTCTGGTTGACGCTTACCACTTGGGCCCAAGTTTCGTCGAGCTAAATGGCACGGGAAGGAGTTAATTAAATTCCGTTCTTCCTGCCTTTGTTGATGCGACCCCTCTGGCCGGAGCCCCATCCTTCTATCGCTCCGTCTCGATCCTTACTGATTTTTCGCGCTTCTCTTTTCTCGTCACCCCGCGCCTCGCCTACTACTTCAAACGATCTTTCCACGATTTCGAGCCTATACAAGCCCAGCAGAAAACCGTTGGCAGTACGCCTCGAAAAGTTCGGCCGCTTCCAGCAGCTCTGCACCCGATTTCAACTTGTGGGATATTCCTAAGAACCTCTCGTGTTTTCCAGGGAAATTTCATTTTACTGTATATTTCGAATTTCCAGCGCTTCGGGTTATAAAAAATCATGGATGATTTCTGGTAGATCTGGAGTGAAATTTTCATTTGGGGGAAAGGAATATTCATTCCTGTTACGAATATTTTTTACCTCGTGATAATTGCGTGACCTTTATTTCGAATTTCGCGCACTTCGGGTTATATAGAATCGCGGGTGACTTTTGGTAGATCTGGTATTTCATTTCGGAAAAAGGAATATTCTTTGCTTTTGATTTTTGAACCGTTCTTCCGGAGAAATTTCAATTTTGTGACCATTACTTCGAATTTCCCGCGCTTCGTATCATATAGACTCGTGGGTGACTTGTGGTATGTGGAATAGCGACAAATAAGCGACTAATGCGAAGCAATAAGAGAAGTAAGTTACGCGAGGCGTAAGCAAAGGTAGGAAAACCGAAGAATGGTAAGAGTTGGGAAAGATCGGGTGTAATTGCCGTTAAACGCGTAGCATTTATGTACGGCGGGATGTCAACGAAGTCAAAAACGAGAGATAAATGTCTCTATAGTGGGTCTGGTGGAATAATGATTGCGGGGACTCGTTAAGCGGTGTAAGAATTAAGGGGCCAGGAATAGATGGCTCGCCGGCTACTAGGGGGCTTCTTATTATCACTTCATCTTCAATTAACATTTATGGACGGCAACTATCGGCTGGAAAAACTAATTAAATATTCCGTGGTGTACCGTGATCCGGTGCTCGGGATCTTCCAGATTAAGGAGCACAGAAATGGAATAAGAGGTGAAAATGACGAAAAATGTGTGCTTGCGAGGATCTTGACGATCTTGACGATTTAATAATCGGTCTTATGGTCGACCAGGGATGACATAAATGTACGAAACGGGAATGGAGTGGCAGCTTTAAATGTGTCACAATATAGGAATTGTGAGTGATTATTTATCATAATGAGATTGTTATTCATTTCGTCCAATTTAATTTATTTCTGTCGTCTGAGAATCGAAGAAAGAATTGTGTTAAGTAAGACACGCCATATAGATTTTATTGCGGTGATCTTCATGTCGCGATTGAGGTATAAAATTGATCGGTATGAATTTTGAACACGATTCCTCTTAGTTCCAAATAGTATATCGAATGTTAATACCCGTAACGAAATCTCGATTCGTAACTAACTCGATTGCGAGATATACATATCGATCTGCTAATTGTGCCGGTAGTTATGAAAGTGATTTAAGCCAATCGTGTTCCGTTTCATAATGGTCAAGGTTTCGCGCTTTAAATGTGTTACAAAATGAGCAATTATTCATGGCAGAGCTAGATACACGGTTTAATCGCACAATTTTTCGCTATCTTATTAAAACTAGTTTCACTTTGTTACAATATTAATGAACGCAACATAAAATGAACGATAATATCATCTTCTTTATATTTTAACTCCGATTCGTAAAAATAGACATAGTAATTCCTCAAAACACTAATCATCTCTTTTCAACGACGCTTAAAATTCCCATAGACACGCTATAATGAATCGTAAAAGTTATGGTCGAACTATCAATCGAATATTTTTTAATTGGAGTTATCGAATCAAATGAATCCGCGTTAACACTATTCCTACCGATACTTCACGTATACCTATTTCTACCGCGGCCGGTCAAATGACCGGTCTTTCACAACTTATATTTCAATATTGAATGCAGACCAATAGCCAGTTTACCATTATATAAATATATTTTCTTTCATTCAAGAGTACATAATCTACATTTTATTCTTTTTCGTCGCATTTTATACAAATGGGCTTCTCAACTGTACATTTTCCGCATACGTACTTTTTACATTTTAGACAGATTTTGTTCGTCTTATTATGTTTGCAATACTTTATCTGACATGTATTCCGTTCACGGGAACCTGTATTTGTACTTGCGATGGGTATTGGTTGATTTTCTTTGCCGAGCTCTTGTGGTATTCGATGGCAAGTTCTTCCGCCAATTGGAATAGAAATTCCTGTCTTGTAATTTCTCCTCCCGTAGTTTCGTTATATAACACCCATGCATTTGTCCCGGCTAAATCCAAGATATTAAAATATACTTGCAAAGGCCATCTCCGAGATTTAGATTTTACCGAATAATTTCTGGCCATTTGATCGGTCACATCTACGACAAATTTGGTGCTATTATACAATTGAATTGTCTCCGGTGTTCGGGTGTCATTTTCTTCAACTTGTACGGAGTTGTGCATTGAACTGAGAATTAGAACTTTCTTTCCTGGTTTGGCTTGGTAAATTGTCAACATACAATTATTTGAGCGATAGAGTTTGATTAAGAAAAGTGCGATGTCGTCGTTTTTCAGTTTTGCCAGTCTTGGTAGCTCTTTTCTATTTGCTCTAATTGTCCCGACAATCGAAGTCTTTTTTTGCTAAAAGTTTCGTTGATAAATGTAGGCTTGTAAAAAAGTTGCCTGTGGTTATATTTCTTCCACATCCTACATACAGTTCTGCTAATTTCATAGTGACAAACTCTCCAAGAGGAACTGTGGGTTCTCTACTTTCATCTTTTCCCAAATATGGAAAGCCGTTTATTATATATTTGCTACGTACGTCGGATAATAACCAAAATTTTATACCAAGTTTGTCCGGTTTATTGGGCATGTATAAATACAATAAATACGAATAAATCTCATAATCTCCGTAAAGTCATGTCTACTCATAGTATTTGAGAAAATCGGCGGGCCCCACTTTCTATTCCATGGAAGTGCTATATCTATATTCTTAGCTTCATATGCGCCTCGTGCATTCATAATTGCAAAAAATGCATATAACTTTGCAGTAGACAGTTCCCATTTATATCCCAACACTCTAAATGCATCTGCCTCTGTGCTCTTTCTTATTAGTCCAAATACATTCTTATCAATTATCACAGAAAATGCCGTCCTAACTTCGCCTTTCATAATATTACGTTTACTGTACCCAGTCGGGCCTGATGTTTCCCTAAAAATATTATGACCAGGTGCTCTTCCAGGATTAGACCCTATTTTTACTTCCTGCAAAACAGTTCCGACCATTGCAATTTCGCTTGCCTCTTCCTCATTCTCACTATCGGAACTAACTAAAAATCTCCTTCTCTATCGTCGTTTACGTACGTTCGAAATATTCTCTTCGTTCTCATCGGTGTTCGAGTCGGTTCCAAATGGATCATAATTTTCCGTATTGTCATTTTCCATATCCAGAATTTCCTGATAATCTTCAGAACATTCAACATCGATATCATTTATTCTCTCTAATAATACATTCGCACTCCTCAAACGTCTTGACATTTTGGGGTAAATATTCAACGGAGAAAATAAAAACTAAAGTATGAAAATGTAAATCAAAATAGATAAAAAAATGAATAAAAAATAAAATGTGAAACTTACTGCGACGTATTATTAGTATTGTTCACTATTTTGAAAATTGCACTTATAACACGTAATAGGATATAAAATATTACAAAATAATAATAAAAGACTGCCAAGTATGCTCTTTGTGACTTTCACGTTTCGATGCACTCTGCTCGTGTCGCAAGACTATACTGATTTGAATTCGTGAGAAGACGTCTATACATTTCCTTCAGTAATAAGTTTATTTATTTTACGTCATAGTAGACAATATGGCGTCAGAACATTCGAGGATCTGGACCGTATCGAATATCAATCAAGCAAATAATCAACGCTAACCCGATAGTCGAGCGAGAACTGTAAACACTTGGAAGTGCCGAAAACCATTTTCTGGATGGCACTTCTCGTATAAAATCGTGCCACAACTACATTACCTTTCGTTTGGAACGACTTTATAGTTTTGGCATTGAGTATTAGAGAGAAACTATTACACAAATGCAAAAATCGTAATACCGGTCAAATGACCGGTCGCGGTACGTAAGACAAACTACAAATATTTCTCCGAAAATAAAAAAAAAAAAAAAAGTAATTATTGAAAAATGTGTCATGCATATATATGAGGAAAAGTCGTAAAGTTTAAAGGCGATTCACTTACGTTGAATGTAGGAAATTCCAATTGAAAATTTAAAAACGGTCATTTGACCGGTCCTGGTAGGAATAGTGTTAATTTACATGTCGATTAAAGCTGCTTAGTAGCCGAACGAGAAGAAGAATCTAACGATTACAAAATTCTGCTGGTTTAATTCAAACGGATGACGGTGCAAAATTTTAGCACTTCCAGCGATTTTTAATCGTTATGGTTTCAAATGAATATCGTAACGAATCGTGTTTCACTTTAAGCAGTCGCGTCCGTTCTATTACCGTGATTTTGTAAACTGTTGCCTGCCTCTTTATAAATTCGCGTATAAATGTATAACACCATGAATGATAATTGAAATCAATCTTACGATCTGTTAGAGGCGAACAGGCCGGTGTTTATACTGAGTCTCGTGAGCGCGTAATTATTTTTCATCCGATTTTTTATTTTATTCCTACCTCTCTCTCTCTCTCTCACTTGGTTACTAATTGTATAGATCGTTTGACAGAATATGCATTCGATCGATCGATGTGTGAGAGCATGAAGCTATTTACGTAGTAGCCTACTTACTCGAATATATCGTTTCGCTTAATCCAAGTTCACTTTCAATCGATCTTGAATAATGTAATGTAATTTGGGCACCAGCATTTCGGAACTGTTTCTGTTTCTTATTTGGTAAATTTCACCAACATAGACTATACCATGCTGCCAATCGAAAGTTGTCCTTCATTATTAAAATTCACATCGATTTGTCTTACATGCTTCTACAGTTTTGAACACTTTCCCCGACATCTTCCACAATAGAAACTTTTAGGACATTTTATGCTATGTAGCGAGTAAAGTGTAATATATTACATAGCGTATATATTTTTCTAAATTTTGTAAACTTGTAAGTACCGCAACGAAACCGCGGAATAGCATTGTGCAATTGTTGGCGGCGGGCACAAATCGTGGTTTTTCGAGGCAACGGTGTCCGATGAACGGCGTAAAAAGCCTTCAGGGACTACAGGATACGAGCAAGACGGCATAGAATACGATTTCGGTGGCCGAGACTCTTGAGTCAACTACACGAAGAAATCCGCGAATCGTTAGCGGTCGCTATAAAGCAGATACAATCCTGACTCCGTTATACGTCTTAGAATTTTGTCGAACAGAAATCCAAAAACCTACAGACCTCGGAGCAATCAAATTTGACAAGAAACGCGATTGGATCACTAAAACGAGCATTCGGAATCAACATACCCCGATTTAAATCACCGAAACCGATCTACGCGAACCAATCGAGAGATCTACATAAACTGATCAAGAATTAAACTGACAGTTCGCAACTGTCCGTGCATATGAGAACGAAACAGTGTGTCGAATAAACACGGTTTCTAGATTGATCAACGTATCCAGCCACTAAAACACGAAATCAGCTGATTCGGTAACGATCAGAGCCGGTCGGAACCCGCGGAGAACCCGAGGAGCGATTAAAAAGGGTCGTCGACAGGGGAAATCGAAGAAACGAGTAATCGTAATGGCACGCGCGCCCGATGATAGCGTGTAATAACACGCAACTGCGAAACGCACTAACTGGTGCGCGCAAAGGTTGCTTGTTGCGCACGCGGGCGCGTTTCGCGTGCTACGAAACGGAGCTTCAACGTATTCATATGGTTTTCGATTTCTGTATTGAAAGACGATTCTCCGTGGGGTAGGATAGCGGTGTGGTGTACGTACGGCGTAAGTGCGTCTGTGAGAACGCCTGAACGCCTCTTTAGAGATGTTGACTTGCGTCCATTCTTCTTTCAGTATCTAGTTCTTTCACGATGAAATGCTAATTTCAGTAAATTCAGAGTTTCCAGTTAGTTGGCTTATGACGCGCCTTGACGCATTTTTTAGAGATTGCCAATTTTGGTTAACGCTTCTTAACAAATCGAGGGGCTTTCTCGTAGTAACGAGAGCTGCAGGTGGATTATCGTAGAGATTTGTTCGTTATTGATATAAGTTCTTTTCAGTAAATAGTAATTGTTTTTTCAATAACGTTCCTTTGACTGTACGTAACGTCTTCGTGCCTTTCTGTCTCGATATCGGGTTCAGTGGTTCAGTCTTCTTTGAAAATTCGGTCTCTGGATACGATATTTCGAGTTACTTAATTTGAAATGGAACGACCAGTAGCTTATGTGTTAGGAGCACTTGATATCTTTGCGACATCCTACCTGTCGGAACACTCTGTCAGCGATGAAGATATCGGGACTGTTGAAAAGTCAATTGTCCTAATTTCGATATTAAATCTCTCGGTCATATTCTCTATATCTATCGGTCTATAGTCATATTAGAAAGTTGTCCTTTCCACGGTACCGTTTGCAACGGTGAAGCTGCGGCTGTCCGCTACACCGCTGAATTCCTGTCTAGAATTAGAAGCAGCCAACGATCAACTCCATAGTCGCTCACCTGACACTATGACTCGCATATTCTTCATCTTCTACGCCTGCAAAATCTCGATCCGTTCGAAACTCGTGTGTCCATAAAATTCCAAATTCGATAAAACCCGAATAATACAGAGAGATCCCGAATATTCCCGTCAACTTCGCGAACTGCCAATCATTCTAACTCCGTTAACACCGTTGAAACGAAAAAAATGACCTATTCGATCGCACGCGTGTTCAAACGAGATTGCTTTAAGCGCGAGTTAATCTCAAAATCAATTCGTTCTAAAACCTATAAATATAATTTTGAGTGAATAAAGTTTATTAACTTAAGTAACACGGAACTTGTTCTTCTATGTTAAATATTATAGAAATGTTATATTTTTTTGTAGTAATTTTCTTTATAGTAATTTTATTATAATAATTTTTTTATACTCTATACAAAACGAAAACTTCATATATTCACATACTAAGAAAAGTAAATTATTTATAACTCGTTCTTAATTTGATGTATTTTAAATTAAATTCCAAAATCGATAGCAAAATTTCTATCACCTAGTATCATTATCTATCCAAATTCAATTACGCTCATATAATTAAAAATACCATTTTAATTAGTATTTATTCATTAATAAAAATGTGATAAATTCTTGTTATTTTTCCTAATTTAAATCACAATAATTTATAGAATTTGAAAAATCGTTCTATCACGAAACTACTTTCCCCGTTTTTATGTTCGTAGCCAATAAATCGTATCTTCTACCTTATATTCATACACAGTTTACTGCTTTTAATAGCATAAATACTTTTCAGTTATGGAAAATGTCCCACCGGTCACGTAAGTGGTGGTCAGCGCTGTGAACGTCGTAGGAATGGCTGCGAGCTGCATCCCTATTACTCGGAAATGCAATGTCAGCCAGTACTTCATCCATCGAATTTTAGGTAGTAGTATTATAAGTAATAGTAATTAGCACAAATTACTTCACACGTTAACTTTCAACGTGATGTCAAATTTACTCCGTATGTATATTAGTGACACATGTAAAATTATTGTATTTACGCTAGAGGTGTTCGGGAACTGAAAATTTCGGGTCCAATTCGGATTGGGTGTACCTTTTCAGGTTCGGATACTTGAAATTAAAATCGGATATTCGCAATTGAAATCGGATCCTGAATGCTTCATGTACCCGAAGGTTAAATCGGAACAGTTGGGTATCTGAAAATAAAATCAGGTACCGAAGATAAAATTAAGTATTCGAAATTGAAATTTAGTCCGGAATGCTAATCCCGAAGATTAAGTCGGAAAGTGAAGTTGGATATCTGAAAGTGAAATCAGGTACCAAAGATAAAATTAAGTATTCGAAATTGAAGTCGGGTCTCAAAGATTTTGAATACGCGATGGTAAGATCTGTTATTCAAAGATGATACCAAAAAATTTCGTTATACGTTATAAGTATGACGATCTCCTATTGTTTCTCACAAATTTTTCACCTAAACACCCAGTTGCGAAAATACTGTCGTAGATATTCGTGACGCTTATAAGTTTCGGGCCCGGACCCGACCCGACCCAATCGGGTCCCTACTCGTCCCGAAACGAAACGAATTTCAAATAGAATAAAGTTTTATTAATTAGACAATTAATTTTTAGATGCGGATCTTGTCCAAACGGATTCGCTGGTAATGGTGCCACGTGTTGTGACCTAAACGAGAGCGAGTTATCGCAACCTTGCCATCTCAGAGTACGATATGTGAATCTCCGTCCAGGATTCAGATGCGAATCGTGTCCAACAGGATACACTGGGGTAATAGTTGAAGGAATTGGTGTGGAATTCGCAAGAACTCGTATGCAATTCTGCCAAAATATAAACGCATGCGGAAAGAACAATGGAGGCTGCGATCCGTATATGGAATGCATTAACATGGAAGTAATTTGTAAACACTAATGCTGTTTTAAATGCAAAATAAATATTATCTATAATTTATAGATAATATATGTATATGATGATTAATTACGACAAATATATTATATAATTATATATTAATTACAATAAAACACATTTTTTGTCGTTCCAGGGTTCGTTCAGATGTGGTGCTTGTAGAGCGGGTTTCAAAGGAAATCAAACAGTTGGCTGTCACCTTAGACACAGTGTCTGTCCAGATTTCATAACTGTTTGCGACGAAAACGCACATTGTTATTGCATCGAGACCAATGAATACTCGCGTAGAGTAAGATCACAAGCCTGCTTTGACCATTTTTGTTTCTTTAACTTTTCGATATTACGCATCTAACTTTTGCATTAACTTAATTTTTATTGGAATACATTACGAGTTAGGTGACTTTAATTATTTGATACTTTTTTTTTTTTTTTTAAAGAAAAATTCTCTATTCTTTTTATCAAATATTTTTCTGTGATTCTGTGTATGCTTAGATGAATTTTCTCGTAATATAGGATGTCAATAAACTGTATATCAGAAACCATTAAAACGCAAAAACTATAACTTCTATAATTTCTAGTATCGCATCGGATGGGCAGGAGACGGGCTGACTTGTGGACTGGATAGGGATAGCGATGGAATTTCTGAAAGAAATCGCTGCCATGATCGACGTTGTTGCATGGAAAACTGTCCATTGATACCGAACAGTGGCCAAGAGGATGCGGATAGAGATGGCATAGGTGACGCCTGTAATCCAGACGCCGATAATGATGACGTCTTGAATTCTTCGGATAACTGCCCTCTGATCTCGAATCCCACTCAGGAGGACAGTGATCGCGACGGTTCCTATTCAATCGGTGACGTATGTCACAATTGCCTTCTAGTAAGAAGTCTGAAACAGGAGGACACCGATGACTGGTTGTCATAAACTTTCGGTGCTCGTGTCGGTTAATCGCGAGTCAATACGTAAGAAATACTACGAGGCACGTTTAAACTTCTTCATCGCGTCGCGACAAATTACTAATCGAGTGATCACGTATCGATGAACGTAATTTAATATAGTCAGATGGAAATTGAAGTTCGATCCAGTTCCACTTTTACACCGATTTTACACCGATGATTGCTCGGTTACCTACTGATCTCTGGCGAACAACGCAGACCCGTGAGAAATCGTATGAACACAGCTGTCATAAATGCGAGGATAATAGATAATAGTCTCGCAAGCTGGAAAATATTTGTTTAGAAAAAGTTTGACTAAAAAAGTGTACGCGATGTGTTAAATATTTATTCAGTAACACCAAGTTCGTTGCCGGCGTTGATCAGTATTGTTCGACGTACCGCTTTACGAGCAAGTCCCCGAAGCGGTGGGGCAAATTATTATTTTGAGGATTGGTAATTTGTCTAATTAATTCGCACATTCCCCACGAAAGAATAAGAAGGAGGGGAATAGAACGGCCCTTTACACATTCGTGAATTTAAACTTCTATATCGCGTCCTAACGCAAAGAAAGATGTAAAAATCGGCCGTTTCTCACACACAGAATTTGCGATATTATTTTAATCGATTTTCTCCACCAATAACAATCCTACATGGAATATAATCGCGCGGAGGGTTTTCACCCAAGCCTTGGATATCGCTCGAGGAGGTTCTTCGAGGTGAACACAGAGATCCGGTATCTGGCGGTAATGGATTTCTTCGCGTGGACCTCTGTACTCCGTATTCATCCCCAACGACGCTTCTTCCCGTTTGTCTGTTGCCGCTTTGTCGTCGGTTCATTCCTCTGCGAACGCGACAAAGCTAGAGACCTCGCGATATTCGTTTTTAATTAATTCCCATCCCTCCAGCTGCTTTCCTTCGATGCCGAGGGATAGTTTTCTTCGTCGCCGATCGCTCGTGGCACGATGTCCCGTCGGTTCTATGATAGCTTGCCCGGAAATGAATTTAGATCCCGGGTTCCTTTTTCCATTGTTCGAGCGTGGTTAATTGCGAGAAACGTCGGCCGGCGCGTGGAAGCGACTCGAAAACTATAATGGCTTTCGCGGATGTCACTTTGTCCAAAAAAATGAACTATCGAACCGGAGAAATTGTACAAAAGTCATCGTGTATTATTGATTACACTGCTAATATGGGTGCAGTCGACAATTGGGACAAAATTATATCAAGTGTACAGTCAATTCGGAAAAGTATAAAATGCCATATGAAATTTTTTATCCATCTAGTTGACGTGGAAATATGGAATGCTTATTGCCTATATAGGTTTCAAAAAAAAAAAAAACGTAACTATGCGAGTGTTTCACCTTACATTACTCAAAGAAATTTCAAGAAAATTCGGGGATGCGAACAATAACGTTAGCTGCAGTAAATATACCGTTGACCTTCCGTTTAGACTGACCGAAAAACATTTTCCATCCTACTGCAAATCTAAAAATTTTAAAAAAGCGTTACGAAATTGTATAATGTGTTCGAAGAACGGTACGAGGCGATGATCTCGTTATGAATATGAAAATTGTGACGCAGGTTTATGTGTTGTGCCATGCTTCAAAATATATCATACTCAATTATATTATTAATTCAGTGAATTGTTAAAATTAAAGTATGTGTAATATATTTAAAACAAAAACTATGATTTAATTATCAAATTCTTCATTTGAATGTACTAGTGCACAGAACGTCATTGCCCGTCACACTTTTCAGTGTTGTATCGTTTATACATCGTTCACGTCAAACTCTACCGTCCAGGAAAATAGCCACACGTAGAATTCAACCGTACCTAAAGAGTTAATCCGCAGCAGGACCAGGCGGCATTATTACGTTGAGTACGTCGCGGCGCCGAGTTTTCTATGCTTTTCACTCAGGCGGCAGCGCGTGCGCGTCTGATGCCGACCGTTAACCTAAACTTCACCGTGGCTCTTCGACGTTTCGAAGATTTCTAATTCATCCCTATCGACTTTTTGGGACCAAGGGTGTTTCCTTGGAAAATTTGCCATCTTTGGGGCCACTCGATATTCATGGCCCGCGCTAGGGCCTGGAACCGTCCAGGAGTGTAGAGCACGTGGACCCATATATTTTTTTTTTTTTCTTACGTGGAGGAAATCCTCGACAATATACCCCGCCCTCCTGAGGGGAAGGGGCGGGATTATGCGGGATTTGTACCCGCTAAAACCTCCACGGTGGCCTGTCTCTCCATGTAAGGGGGCTCTTCGCCGGACCATTATCCGGGTCTCTTCTTCGAACTAATGTCGGTGCCAGAGCCTAATGTCGGTAAACGAAATGTACTTCGAAACACGAGAAGCTAAAACCTTACAAAAAAAAAAATTATAATAAACTACTAAATTTTAACATAAATTTCTTAATTGTCATTAATAATTTAACCCTATACAATGCCGGTCTCATGCACTGATGTCGACCAAACGAGAAGTTCGCTGCCAGTCCCTAGAATCCACGTCGTCCAAACGAAGTATACTGTCAATCCTCGGGGACTGACGCGGCTCGAACGGAAAGTTCACTGTCAGTCCCTAGGGATAGACGTCGTACTCAACGTTTTGTTCCGACCGCTTTGTTCCGGATGACGCTTATCACGCGAATTTTTCGTTTGTCTTATTCCATGTCCAAAAATGCCAAGTACAGCGATAGCGATTATTTTATTCTCCGATGAAAAGTGCCAAGGGGCGCTATTGCGATATTTGCGTCCAAATGTTAGATTGAAATTAAAATTCGATCTTTTATCAACTGTCTCGTTATTTTATATTTCTGCTTTGAAATCTAGAACGCTGGTATTTTTCGAACAAAGTAGAAGAAGCGCATAATCGCTCGTTGGCACTCAAACGGTTAACCCGTTCCCGTACCTTAACGAGTCTGACTCGTGATGAAGATATGGCCCAAACATTACTATAACGAGCCAGGCTCGCGAAGAGATAGTCGGGCCAAACATAAACATAACAAACCAAACTCGCAGAGTGATTGTTTGCCAATTATGATCTTTAAAATATTTATAATATTTATGAAAGTAAAAGGAAAGCAAAAGTTTACTTCCTCAACAGTAGTATCGCGTAAAACTGACTATAGTACTATTAAATTATTATTTATCAGTCTGGTCTGGATTCTTTAACGCGCATTGACGCCTACCGCTTGCGCCCGAGTTTCGTAGAGCTAAATGGCACGCGAAGGGCTTATAATAGGATTACAGTTCTTGTGTTTAATCAGATTCTAAAGATAGATACTAATTGCTATATCATATTTAAAATTACTCACTGATGCGTGGAATAACGAGATAAAATAATTCCATGTCTTAATTTTCATAGGATTTCTTATTTACCGTTTTAAAAATATCGTTATCTTTATGGTAAAATTTTTCGAATTACTATGTGCCAGTAACGAAAAAATTGTCGAGTGTAAAGGGTTAGCATCTCATATTTCTACGAAATTAGCTGATTTCCGTCAGCGACGGCTGAAATGATTACGAAAGTCAGATTTCACTGAGAAATATCAACGATTCAGCGTCTAAATTGATCCGTTAGAGCATATACAATACGAACAACTGAAATCAGCATAGTTTAATCTGAATTCGCGGTGATAGTTGCCATTTTCCTTGTAATTCCTAGGGAATGCAAGGTCGTCTCGCGACTACGACTCGCGTTGCCCAGTAAATTAATCTTGAGCAACCGTTTCAAATTGCCTGTTCTACTTGATAATACTCCCGATTATCCCGACAGTCGTAGGCGAGTTAGAAGGAAACTAACTTCCGCGATTGGTCGAAGGTATTGTTCCGTGGTTGAAACACTCCTTGGATGTTCCGCGACGAGATTATAACCCTTGTCGTTGATCGGTTAGATTCTTGATATTTTCCAGACGAACGAATTCCGCTGTTTTTACTCTTCGACCGTTTCGAAGCGTTCCGTATTCCTTGTTGGCTCGAAGGATTCTTTCTACTCGCCGATTCCAGAGATTCTTTATTCCTCTGCGTTTCCAAGGTATCTCCGTTTTGTGTGATTTTCCAAGACGCGTGTTGGAAAACCGCGGAGTTTGCCAAACGGGGAAAACGTGGCTGATCGGCATTTCGGGACCAACGGCGTACCCTTGGTCCTCGTGCGAGTCACGTCGAAGGAAGGGAAGCTTCCAGAAGCTTTTGTACATCTGGACGGTCAAGGGTACATTCAGAACGAGGAAAACATACCCTTGATCTACCCCATGCCCAGAAAAGCGAACAACACGGCAATTCTGTATAACACAGACACACTCTCAAAAACACGTCGAAGGTTAACACAAAACTATCAAAAATAGATCGCGAAGATTCAGATCGCAAGAACGTGAACAAATATTGGTGGCTCGATCCGCGTTAAAAGCAACTTGTACATAATGTTAAGCAACATTTGTAAACATTCATGTACAAATAAACAATTTACAAACATCGTCTTTTTCCCCTACCCTTAGTTTTACTATTCTAACTACATTTGTTTCGTAATTTTTCAGATTGCGTAATTTTTCTAATGCCATAAATCGTATAGTTTTCGGTGCGTTTCTATACGTAGGCAAACTCGCCACTAAAATAAGATAGTTCTCAAGTTTACATTATCCTATAGCGATAAGCGCGGTAATGTAAGATTACTTATAAGATCGCGAGTGCTTCACGCGGGAGCCATCGATCTCATAGAATAAGTTTTCATCTATAAACCTTTTGTACGTTATGGTTCTTTTATGAGAAATTGCCGTTCGGGGCCGCTCGACGTTTACGGCACCGCGCTAGGGCCTGGTCAAGTTCACGAGTGTAGAGCACGTGGACACTCCACTGACCCGTTCTCAGCCGAGTGCCGGAGCCTAATTTAAATACCGAGACCGATTATAAAGTGGCAGGAAGGGCAGGCTGATGGACACAACAGCTCTTCCAGTTGTTTAGCCGTTTGAGTCCCAGACGGTTTTGAAGATGCACTGTCGAAGAGTCCCAAACAGCGTTATCGCGTTTTCTCTAAATGAGTACGAGAACGCAATTTTGCAAACCAATTTTGGCATTGTCGTTCGGTCGATACATCTTCTCTGTATTCATCGCATAATTTTCGCCTCGCTTCAATCGCATTTTTACCTTTTCGATGGTGAAAGAGTAAAATACGCCGAAAATGTCGCTTTCGACTATCCATCTTTGATAGGGCATCGAATAAAAACTATCGCGACGAATCGAATAAAATTTTTCACAAACAAGCCATGCTATATCAGCTGTCGAAATATATAATGATTCTGCAGCACAAGCGTGAAGATGGCTGTGAAATAATACAATTATGTCCTCCGTTGGGAAAAAAACGAAATTACATTCCGCACAACCCAATTTTTTGAAAAGTTTTGACAGCATTCGATGTTAAAACAATTTTTACTTTTCTCACTAATTTTGCCATCCGAATGCCCGATATTAGATTATCTGGTCAATAGAATTCGGGATTTATAATAATATTTCAATATAAGAACAAAGAAGTTTCACACCATTCGAAGTTTAAATAGTTTTCGTTTTTCTCACTAATTTTGCCGCCTAAATGCCCGCTATTCGCTATTTCTCGTATTTCGGTCATAACTCAATTATGTAGGCAGCAGAATTCGGTATTTATTATTATAAATAACATTTCATTCTAAGCACGGAGGGGTTTGACATCATTTGATGTTTAAAGTACTTGACACTCGATATATCTAAATACTGGCTTCGGTATACTCGAATATTTGATATTTGATTACTCGTATGCCTGTATTTGAATAATAATTATATTATATATGTAGATATTATTTATGTAGCTCGTAATATTTTTAGATGCTTGCTTATCGATGCTTCTTGTAGGAATACTATAACTTTATTGAAATATCAGCAAACTGGATATGACAACAGACTAGAAGCTCTTCTTACAGAACCATAATTTTACCATTACATAACTGAAACTTACTGCACTCGCTTACTAAAACTAAACTGGCCATCGTCCTTATACTCCCCTACTTAAAAACTTTCATTCTATACATACTTCTCCCTCACCCCTTCTTTCATACACAGGTTCTCCTTTCCCTTCTTCTTATTCACGCATATTCTCACGCAACCTGGGGCCTTTGGATAGGTACTTCAAGATACTTCAGACACTCAGAACGCATTCTTAAAACTTTCATTCTGTGGAGGGGTCTCCTTCGATTCGTAGTAGTCAGGCAGTTTCTCCGTGTAATTGTAAAGCTGAAAAAGACGATATAAAAAGGAATGCGTTTCGTTCTGGGCCTGTTAGTGCACTCATAAGTAAGGGCTAACCCATCCAGCAGGCCCTGATTTAGACGGCGTAAGGATTTCAAAACATTTCGAAGCTCTTTTCAAAGAGCTTTCCACAACAATTTTTCTCCAGATCCTTATAATTTACCATTTAATATTAATTTACCATTTTACGTATCCCAAAGGCTAGTTTTATAAAAGTGGATTTTGAACTAGAATAATCCTTGATACACTCTAATAGTTGTATAAATGTGTGGGATACTAACTATTGGATGGCTTAGGGATATTATAGGGATATATATGAAAGGAGGGGTTTTACCGACTACTTGCGAGAAAGTCTAAAAAAAATCCTCTTCTAACCAAGAAGTCCACCTCTGACGGTAAAAGGCCGAAAACGACAGTCGCTATAAATTCGATTAAATGTCAGTTTTTTGGCACTATATTATTTTGAATTTTCAAAGACTATGATATGTGCTCTTGAAACAATTTTCTGATATTGAGTTACACTATATATATTATTAGTCTGTCTCTCACTGTATGATATATGCCTCTTATTTTATTTTATACATACGTAATGTTATTTGTTCTCAAATCGTAATTAAAAGTACCTTAAACGTGTTGATATTATTGAAAGGTCTAGGCGTGATATACATAGGAAACGAAAAATTTTCCGAGAGTTTGCGACAAAGCCTCAAACTTCCTTTAACCTAGAAGCCATCTAGCGGCGAGTTTAAGAACTACAGCCGCTATAAGCGTTATAATGTAATGTAGTTTTATATAACGAAGTCTTTAGAATTATCAAACGGAGGTGTCGATATAAAATTCTAACCTGAACGCGTCCTCAGGTCCCAGGCGAGATCCTTCTACCCTTAGTCTTTTTTCATTTTTCTTTTAAACATACGTTTAATGCGGCAACTATAATATAATGATATACACATAGAGAAAGTAAACATACAAAAAGGTTATAAACGAAGACTTAGGTTACGAGATGCATAGCTCTAACGTGAACTTAAAAATTCGCGTTCTTAAAATTAGATTAAACCACCGAGCTTATCTCTTTATAACAATATACACCTAAGAACTATAATAGATTATTTCGTGTGTATGACTATGTACAAAAAGGCACGAAAACTGTACAACTCTTGTATCAGATAAAAAATGTTTGTCGATGAAATGTTTCTATAATATTCTTTTTAATTGCATCTAAAACGATTGCTATTTATATATTTAAGAATTTTATATTTTTACAAACCGTAACAATAAGAAAGTAATATATGTACCGTTTATTTAGAAAATGATGTAAGTCCTTAAAAAATGATATAAGTCCTTAAAAAATGAGTTATGACATAATTTATGCTTAAATTAGTATAAACTCTTTATTTATAATTAGTTAGTATTTAATATCT